>NW_022605576.1:938663-952013 GCF_008692095.1 Etheostoma spectabile | reverse complement strand
TCTGACATTATGAACAGTCCAGCACGGGTCGAACCTGGATACACACGTCGTGTGTATGAAACGTCTGTATCTTCACTGGCTGCATTTTTATGAACTATATTTCTGGCCATGGGTCACATCTCTGGTCCAGGTCCAGGTCCCGGTCTCGGTCCGCAGCTCCGTCACCTGTTACTCTACCAACTGAAGTCAGTTCATTCATAAACTTCTTCGTGTTTCTTCGCCGTGGCGGCCGCGATAGCAGGGTTACCATGGAAACACTGGTACAAATACAGGTTTGCCCCTCATACTTAACAATATACAGCTGTGTTAAAATTTTTAAAACTGTAGACAATATCAGAAGTGTGGACCGCGCGTGTGGCGTGGGCGGACCGGAGAGTAAGAGGAGAGAGAGTAGAAAGTACCCACACAGGCACGGCTTTACAGACGAAATGGGTCATGTAACGCAAATGAACCATACCATATAAACAACATTGCAGCGGATGCGAGGACATTAGCACCGGTGCGTCCTAGAGGAGCTAACAGCTAACAGACGCTAACTAGCACCAACTAGCACTGGTCACTGCTGTTGTCTGGAAAAACAACAGACGGGACAAAGTGATGCGTTTAAGGTAAACTGGTAAACCTGGAGACTGACTAATTACCGACTGCTATCTGTTGAGTTGTCCTCACGCTACTCTGTCCTCTGGGACCGTCTACATCTAGAAACTGAACTACTCTGACTGGCTCATGAGCAGACGGCTTTACGGAGCGGGAGATGGGCTTTGCAAAAAACCCGGAGCGTTCTATGAAATGACGCTTTATAAAAAATAATCGCTCGATCACGCAAATTTGATCGTGGGAAGTCCAAATCGTGATCGCGATTAAAATTCGATTAATTGTGCAGCCCTACTGTAACCTGATTCTTCTGGGAAGTACTTGTAAAGACATTTCAATCAGGAGAGACATTTTGCAGATATGCAAATGAAGTTTATTCTAACTCAATAAAATGTACAAGTCTTGATGATTAGACTCCTCGCTATATGATCTTTCGTATATCTAAATAGGGGTAAGAACCATCAGACCCCCCAATGAAATCTAGACACCGGTGGTGGGACAAAGAGCCCGACGGAGACTGAAAAAGACTCCGAACCGTCAGCTGGATTAGAGGACTACAGGTGGAAGGGGGTGGAGGGTTGCACTCTTTGCCTAGGACAGCTGATAGCAAAGGGAGCAACAGTTTTTAAAAGCAGGGTTGTGACTTGTGATGGGCTCTTGCCATTAGTGTATGATTCTCATGGTTAAGCTGGAGGTGAACCCCTCCACCAGCTGATTCCATTAGGTAGAAGAGCATTGATTAAAGAATTTACACCGGCTATATTTAAATCAGGAGAGACTAGAACAGTCATACACAGCAAACAAGTACATTTATGAGGATTACAGCTGAATAGATTTATATATGCACTGATTAAAAGTTAAGAATTTACCGCTGAGCTACATTATATCTCCGATTCAGGCAGCAAGACTCTCTGCTCCCGAGACGCTCCCTGTGGGGTATGGCATGTGACGGAGACGTGACAAAACCAGGACGCAGCCTGAACGCAGCACAGCTGCACCCGTGGAGAATCGGGGTGACGTTCTCGGAGCCAGTCAGACCACACAGCTCCCACGGCAGGAAAACATGAGCATTAACATTTGAACCGTATATATTCAGACCAGGGTCGGGTCTCCCTCTCATCTGAGCGCTGTTGTTTCTGTCTGTCTGTTGGTTGACACTCAGAATCTGTCCTGTGATTGGGTTTCATCCCTACTATGCGGTTTGGAGGGACCGGCTCTGCTGCAGTGCTGCATGAGACAGAGGTAGGTTGGACCTTCGGTACCGGCTTCACACGCCGAACTCCTGGGCTAAATCGTAGTAAAGGGTCTGAACTCTTATGGCAATTATTATTTTCCTGTGTCAAATGTCTAAGATCCTGTTTACGCAGTGTCATATAGAAGTGTTAACTGTAGTTGTTAAAAGAAGAGTTATTTAAGAATGAATGTAAGAGTTGAGCAGTCAAGGCCTTGCCAGTGGTTGATCTTTGTCCTAATAAGTCCACCTGCCTGTTTTTATCAGAATCAGAATCAGCTTTATTCGCCGGTATGAGGACACATACGAGGAATTTGTCTTTGGAGCATTGTTCCTCACACTGTGCTTACACATACATATCAACCAAAACAGAAATATACACACTAATATATACACAATATATACATGCTCTAACAAAAATAATTGAGTTGAGTGCAATGAAGAGATCAATACAATTATTTAAATGGCGTAGTGCAAGGGTACTGGGATAATAGATTATGTTATTATTTAATATGAACAGTATGACCATATGACATTCTGAAAAATAGGAATGAGAATGATGAATAAATAATAAATATAATTGAGATGTGAGAGTGGAATGATGAGTACATACAATAAGTGGAATAATAAGGTCTGTAGAGACCGTGTTACAGTTTTACTGACCAACTGAACCTGACACTGTGGGTCAGAAGTCAGCTGTTCATCAGAGAGATGGCCTGTGGGGTAGAAACTGTTCCTGAGTCTGTTGGTTTTGGCGTACCGGGCTCTGTAGCGCCCCCAGGGGGAGAAGCTGGAACAGGTTGTGTCCGGTGTGAGATGGTCTGTAGTGATGGTTCCTGCCCGTTTCTGTCTCGGAGGTGTATAGGTCATGGACGGAGGCAGGTTGGCACCAATGATCCTTTCTGCATCCTAACTCTCCGTTGTATTCTGCTCTGTCCTTTTTGGTGGCAGATCCAAACCAGACAGTGATGGACTTGCAGAGGACAGACTGGATGATGGCTGAGTAGAAGTGGACCAGCACTCCTTAGGCAGGTTGAGCTTCTGAGCCTGGCGCAGGAAAGTACATCCTCTGCTGGGCCTTCTTGATGATGGTGTCTGTGTTGGGCTCCCACTTCAGGTCCTGGGGTATAGTGGATCCCAGAAACCTGAAGGATTCCACAGCAGACACAGGGCTGTTGAGTATGGTGATGGGGGAAGAGTGGGGTCTCTTCCTGAAGTCCACTTTCATCTCCACAGTTTTGAGCGTGTTGAGCTCAAGGTTGTTCTGACTGCACCAGAGAGCCAGCTGATCCACCTCCCGTCTGTAGGCTGACTCCAACCGTCCGGATGAGCCAATGACGTTTGTGTCGTCAGCGAACTTCAGGAGTTTAACAGATGGGTCTCCTGAGGTTTTATATAGATTTTGTATTTTTTCTAAATTAGCTAAACTCTCCCTCCATAAGTTGCTCTGGTTCCTTCACTTCCTCCAATGATTCCCAGTGGAGGTGTTACTGGACTCCGAATCAGAGTTCTAAATGAGCCTTTAGACAGAAACACAAGACAATTTATTTGCCACTCCCCCACATAAAAAATACTATTTTAGATCTCCCAGTGTTATCACTGTGTTGTCTGTTATAGACCTGGTGAACATGGATATGCATACATTTTCAAAACTGCAACGTCAGAAATGTTGGTGAACTGGTTTCATCTTTTACAAAGTTCTGTTCTGCTGTCGTCTATTCTCAAACGGAAGAATTGTGGTCCTAGCTTTGGTTAACCCCTTCCTACTGAGCGTCAGAACACTGACATTTCTTTTCTGTTGGCTACATTTACATCGCGACGTTTTCATGCAGATTTTTGAGCCAAAGCAATCTCCGTGCACCGGTGTTTCATCTCCAGAAGAAACTAATCTCCGTTAAAACTAACACGCCCACACTACTGTAGAGCCGTCGTGGTCGGTTTCGCTAAAGTCCCCGTTTGAGCCGTGACACTGAAACACAACCCTGTAGATTCATAACCAAAACGCCAAGGAGGGGAATGTTGTTGTGTGTGTGTGTGTGGTGTGTGTGGTGTGGTGTGTGTGTGTGTGTGTGTGTGTGTGTGTGTGTGTGTGTGTTGTGTGGTTTGTGTGTGTGGTGTGTGTGTGTGTGTGTGTTGTGTGTGTTGAAGGCCTGTATAATAATAATACTTTTATTTATAATGCCCTTTTACATGTCAATTGAATCTCAAAGTGCAACAGTAGCAAGGAGTTAAAAACAGTTTCAGGAATTAACAAATCAACAAGCAATCACTAAAATTAAAACAATGCCTGTGCTGTGTGTGCTCTGCAGATGGACTGTGTGTTCGGAGGTCTGGACCAGTGCTCTGAAGAAGAGAAACTGCAGCGGCTGTTGAAGCTGAAGCTCCGTTATTTCACCCCGAGAGAAGTTGCCAACCTCATGGGCTTCCCCCAAAGCTTCTGTGAGTCCCACATCTGTCAGCCCGTATGGATGGATCCATAAGGGGGCCTGGAGGAGACTGGATCAAGTTTCCGCCGCCTGGATCCAGCCCCCCGTACAACTGGATCCAGTCTCCTCCAGGCCACTGTACGGTTGGATCCAGGCCCCCGTACGACTGGATCCAGTCTCCTCTAGGCCCCCGTATGGCTGGATCCAGTCTCCTCCAGGCCACTGTACGGTTGGATCCAGGCCCCCGTACGACTGGATCCAGTCTCCTCTAGGCCCCCGTATGGCTGGATCCAGTCTCATCCAGGCCCCTCCAGGCCCCCGTACTACTGGATCCAGTCTCCTCCAGGCCACTGTACGACTGGATCCAGTCCCCTCTAGGCCCGCGTATGGCTTGATCCAGTCTCCTCCAGGCCCCCGTACGGTTGGATCCAGGCCCCTCCAGGCCCCCGTTCGACTGGATCCAGTCTCCTCTAGGCCCCCGTATGGCTGGATCCAGTCTCCTCCAGGCCACCGTACGGCTGGATCCAGTCTCTCTAGGCCCCTCCCCTTATGGCTTGATCCAGTCTCCTCCAGCCCCCGTACGGTTGGATCCAGGCCCCCGTACAACTGGATCCAGTCTCCTCCAGCCCCCGTTCGGCTGGATCCGTCTCCTCCAGGCCACTGTACGGCTGGATCCAGTCTCCTCTAGGCCCCCTTATGGGCTTGATCCAGTCTCCTCCCATGCCCCCGTACAGTTGGATCCAGGCCCCCCAGCCCCCCGTACTTTTGGATCCATTCTCCTCTCGAGGCCCTGTACAACTGGAATCAGTCCTCCTCTAGCCCCCGTACAACTGGATCGTCTCCTCCAGGCCCCCGTACGGCTGTGATCCAGTCTTCTCTCCAGGACCCTCTTTTCTCATCATGACATTATGTGCATCTTTTCCAGCTGCATATCTTTCAAAATGCCACTCATGCTGAGCCCAACGCTGCTCTCGTAAACAGGAAGTACACAACCTTTTGGCTCCACGCGCCACCTCACAGGAATGAACAAGGATCTTTATCCAAGTTACTGAATACAGTTATTATATTTTTTTTAAATAATCCATAGTAGCCTGCACATTACATCGCAATTTTATTGAAATAGCAATATGGACTGTTGGCATATCCCAAATGCATTAAATGCGCATTAATTGTTAAAATATGTGTCAAAGTATTAAGGTGCTGCAGAGAACTTCCTACAGAGGACCGCCTACAAAGTGAATCCCCACATCCTCGAGTACATCCTCGCAAAAAATCATGCAATAATCCATTTTCAATGACAAATGAGTAATGCGACAAAATGGATCATTCCCTCTAAAATTGTGAATCTCATCGCAATCTCATTATCACTTTAAATAATCGCAATTAGACCTTTTCTTCATATCGCAGCCCTAGATAGGGGCATCTCTCTTTGTTGATTTGCATCCTCGACTTCTCCACTTGCGTCTTAGTCCGTCCCACAGAGAACCACGGACATACGCGAGGAAGATGCGGAGAGAGAAATGTGTTTTGGGGTGAGACGGTCCTTTCCATTCACCGTCATCACGTTCATCTCATCGTCGCTGTTTGCGCGGAGTTACGGCGCTTTCACTTGCGCCCTCCAGGAACGTGGCCCTCTGTATCCCTCGGTTATAGCTCCTCAGTGGTCCTCCATCCTCTCATCCTCGGTGACGGTACATAACCTACCACACTCTTTTTAACCCCTCATGTTGTCCTTGCGTCAAATTGCCCCGTTTCAGTTCATTTTGTATTCTTAAAAATGAGCCGTCGGAATAAGACAACTATAAAAATATCAAAAACCTTTGGAAAAGACACACAACCTCCAAAAAAGCACCCACACAACGTTGAAAAGTGACAAAAGTGTTGGAAAAGTGATAATAATGTTGAAAAAAATGGATCATTGGTTGACAGGAAGACAACACAAGGGTTAAGTCTTTTGTCTGGCATGTTTTATCAGAGACTAAGGATTTCCATTGGTTCATCCTTCTTTTTTTTTTTTTTATCCAATTCTAGTCCTTCATGTGATATATGAGCTTTAAATATGTTGCTGGATAAGGTTTGAACGGATTTCCTCAGGTGGAATGTGTGTTGCAGCCTTGCCCGGAGCGATCAGCACCAGCAGCAGTACCAGGCGTTCTCGGCAACAGCCCTCAACGTGGTGGTGGTGGCCAGACTCCTCCAGCTGTTGGTCTCCTAGCAACTAATGAGGAGGAGACCATCCTATTTGTCACTGGGAGTTATACATGATATTAACGTATGGTATATTGCAGATTACTTCTCTGCCCAATGGCAGTGCTTCAAACTTTAGTCCTGGTTTTTTGTTGGGGTGTCAACCCAAACTAACTTTTAAGTTACTTCTTTTTATTACATTTCACTTCAAACTGTACAAGTCTCTTTTTTTTATACGTATAAAGTTTTTTCTTTGATAATTTTCTAAATTAAAAACTACGTGAAGCACATTGTTGTCATGATTGATCATTCACATCTTTCTTTCGCATCCTATCTCAACTATTTTATATCAGCTCCTGAGGAAATGTGGAGTGGCACCCACGTGGTGTTGCATTTCCCACTTGGATGTGTATGAATTTCCATTTATCGATCCACAAATTGATTTTTAAGTCAAAACTAAAAAAAACATGTCCAATATATAAATGAACCCACAATTTGTATGAAGGAAATTATTCAAACTCATAACTATTTCATCAACAGCACACCATTTGTTTATTATTAATAATGAAACCCATTTGCATTTCAATTCCTTTTTTTCTTTTTTTCCTTCATAATGGCATTTTATTGATTTGCCCCTTTCATCATCCAATCTGAAGAATCCTTGTAGCCGCATTATGGTATTATGACTATGTACTGGTATGTTCTTGGGGCCGGTTCGAGTCTTGTTAATTGGTCTTCAAAGGAACGTGTGCCAGTCGTCATAAAGGGTTTGTCCGCGTCCTTAGAAATGAGTCGCGACTGGTGTCATTGGTTTACCTCGGCCTTCTGTCGGACAGTCAGGGTCGTTTTCCTTATCCAGGGAGTTCTCTCTTTCAGGTACTTGATTCGTAGGGCGCTTTGGTTGTTCTTATTTGTTTTTCCTTACTGTCACTTTGATGGGCTCGTGCTTGTACCATTCACTGTTGCTGATTTTTGGTTGTTTTTTGGGGTTGTTGATAGTTTATGATTGGGTGCAGGTTTGATGTCACTTAATGTTTAAAATGGTGTGTATTGACTTAAGAGGCAAAGAAATGAAATAAGAGTGTGTTTAAGCATTCAGGTTTGGTCTCAATATGTATTGGATATCAATCGAGTGACAGATGCAAGTAACCTAAGCCATTTTCCTCTTCTTTAAGACACTTTCGTCATATGTCTTTGGTTGCTAGTTGTGGGTTCAAAAAGAGTCCTAGAACGCTTGTCGTTGCCGTCTCATGACACTGTTACTATGCGAATAGGGCTGAACAGTCAGCTGATACTATGTGATTGATTACATCCCACAGCAATTGCACGGTTCAGGTGTTACATCAGACATGTTGTTGGGTCTAAATCCGGGTCTCCTATGTGGTTGGGGTCAATAGATAATACAAAGAAGGTGGTGCGCCAAAGCGAGGGTACTTAATTAGAGTTGCCCATCTCAACCGGGGTTATTGTCGTGGATGCTCGCGGGCGTTGTGCTCTCTACAAAACTGTCAGATAGTCGAGTTGGGGTATACGTTTGTGGGGTTTCTACGTCTGGATTAAACAGAACAGCCTTTAGCGCATACGAGCCATGGTGTTGTGGTGACTGTGGGAGTGATCCGTCTTTGCGCGGGCACCTCTGTCGCGTGGGGAGCGTCGGAGTGATGAACGGTGGTCTTCGGCATAGTAGGGACGATGTGAGGCTAACAAAAATAAGTGGGAAATCTCGTTCCCTGTAATGCGCGGGGATATGATGGCAGCAAGGACACAGGATGAACAATAAGGAAGGGGACGAAAACAATGATAGGGAGGGGGGGAAGCGACAACAAAACATGGTGAAGAATTGAGGACATAAAGTGGATAAGCGTGGATGATAAACAACAAAAGGTGGGTGGGGAAGTTTAAAAAAATAGGGCAAAAAAAAAAAAAAAACAAGGGTAAGCCCGAAGAAGGCTGGAAGTTCCAGCTGATAAAACCACCTTAGAGCGAAAAGGGGGGGGGTTGCCGGGGGGGGGGTTCGGGGGGGGGGAAAGACACCCAAAACCCCGTTCGTGCCCAGCCTGTAGCCCCCCGGTGATTCCCCGCTAACGGGGGTGGGGGCTGACTGTGTACCAGTGTGACTTTTCAGAATGAGTACACTCGGACAGTGGCGGGGTCTGGCACCCACCCGTCAGACTCTACACAAATAACTGAAACTCTGAGTCATGATCAGAGGTCCTGTGTATTTTCTCTCGCTGCGAGTCTCTCGGCCTCTCCAGAAGGAAAATGAAAACACACAGAAAAGGACGAAGACCTAAAAACAAACATTATATATATTTTTAGATTTTTCTGTTTGCTGGTACATAAAAGCTATAATTTATTTTTAATGACCTTAACATCACAAAACTTCCAGGTCTGGGGTCAGAGCTAACACACGTACCATGAGAATGCCACAGAACATAACAAACCAACAGATAAAAAAAAGACCTCAGCAGTAGCTCAGGGGAATAAACATTAAGCAACAGAGAATCAGGTGAAAAAAACAACACGAAAAAAAAAAAAAATATAAAAGAATAACTATAAAACAAAAAAAACATAAAAATCGATCGAGTCCTAAAAGAAATACAATCACGTGTAGCAAACTTAATCGCAAAATAATAAGGCAAGAAAAGACGACAAGTGGAGGGGGGGCGTGTGTTAATAAGTGATTGGTCTTCGGAATTAAGAGCGAAGACAATCAATAAAACAAAATAAGGTGGGGGGCAACAGCGGGTCGGCGAAAAGAAAAATAAGGCTCTTTCCTGGATTGCTAAAGGGGGGCGGTTGACCGGGGGGGGCAAAACGCGGGGGGGGGGTAACAGCATTTAGGCGTTGTTAAAAAAAAAAAAAAAAAATTGCCTGGTTGCGGGGGTGAGGGCGGAGCGGAAAACAATTGGCGAAAGAAAAAAAAAAACGGGCTTTGCCATACTAAATATCAAGTGCATAAGCTCAAAAGTGGGGGGGGGGTTAGAGTAGCATGAAATGGGGCAACAAACAAGCTGGTCTAGTGGGGGCCGTAAATTCATCTTTACTATTGTTGGCATTAAAATGTATATGTGCTTACAACATTGTTGTGCTACATTCAAGCTTAAGGGTAAATCAGTACTTCAACTAAATGAAGACAGGTTGGCCATTCATCAGTTGTTGTTTAGAAGTATAATATTATGTTTTGTTGGTTGTTGCATTAAGTTTTTTTGCAATACAATAAAGATGTCTGGTACATTCCTTAGAATCCAGCCTCTCCTAAGTTTTCAGAAGTAAGATTGATTTGTTAGGGACCATCCTGAATCTGTTCCCGTCCCTTCTTTTTCAGCCCGCTATTTCTTTTGCTCTGTGCAGTTTCCTGAACTGGGGTCATCAACTTGTCAGCAGTCACATTCCAACCGAAGTACGAATAAGCACCGACGCTCACTGTGTTCTAGAAACAAACCCCCCCCCTTTGTGGATAAGACTAGGGCCAAGAGCCAGAGAGGCAGACAAAGGAAGGGAGAGTTGTGATAGCTTCTCCCGGTGACTCTGACTCAGGATATCCTTGGTAATATAAAAAAGGATTCACACACAACATCTGAGATTTTTGATACTATTGACCCACCCTAGGAATGGAGCCAGTTTTAGCTCCACCACTATGCAGGACTCTTCCACATTGCCAACATAAGTTGTCCATATTTTCTCCCTTTGGGTTTGCCAGGCGTTCTGTGAATTTGTTGTGCTTGTTCGTGACTTTGGTCATCATCCCAGCTGCCTGTCCCTGCCTCTTCAGATCGCTTGACTCCTCAGTTACCGGCAGCTCCGTGACACAACTTTGTCACGAACGGTGGCGATCCCGTTCCGTATTTCCTCTTGCCCTCAATGTCAGATGATAGTCTCGCTGTTCTCTCCGCCCTAGGCACACACCGTGCTCGTTCGTGCAGACGTTCCGTCTTGGCACAAATATTCCTCGAACTTTGATGCACAATGTCAAGTCACTCCGTGGTCCTCCTCGGCAGTACAAACGATCTGTGAGTGTTTGCTGTGAATGGTCGTATACGAGGGCTGCTCACGGCTGGAGACGGGTCGCCACTTCCTTTCGAGCTTGGTGTGGGCTGCTTCCGTTGGCCAAGAGAAGCTTTCGGGGGTTACATTTTGGCCATAGCTCCTTCTGTCAACTTAAACGTATAAATGATAATATCAGCGGCGTTATACGGCGTTTAGCCAAGCTGATCCTTTATGGAGCCATGCATTGTCAAAATATCAACATTCCCCATGCGCATAACATGCCGATACTATGGTGAGATCTGACTCGTGCTACTGTAAACCCAGAGTAATGGGACAGGCACGAGTTACATATAGTATATGACTCACGTAGCCTGGTGACAAGGCGAATTTTGGCTTGGTGATGTCGAAGGTGCGCGCTGTTGTCTTATTTGTTTGGATATTATCATCTCGGATAGATGGCGGACACCGTAGCTGGTAATATATTGTGCTAATCATTTTGCTAACAGTGGCTTGTTGCATACATTGTACTGCACACAGGTCTCCCATTATATTGTGGTGTCAAATCAGCTACGTTCCAGGTCATCTGCTTGTACATGACTCTAGCAGCGTCCCCAATTACACACAGAACCGCCGCCAGTCGGGGGAAGGCCTACAGCTGTGTTAAAAATTTTTAAAACTGTAGACAAATATCAGAAGTGTGGACCGGCGCTGTGTGGCGGAGCGCGGAGAGTAAGAGGAGAGAGAGTAGAAAGATCCCACACAGGCACGGCTTTACAGATGTCCGCAAAGGAACCTATCCATATAAACAACATTGCAGCTGAGCGAGGACATTAGCAACACTGTTGTCGTCTAGAGAGCTAACAGCTAACAGACGCTAACTAGCACCAACTAGCACTGGTCACTGCTGTTGTCTGGAAAAACAACAGACGGGACAAAGTGATGCGTTTAAGGTAAACTGGTAAACCTGGAGACTGACTAATTACCGACTGCTATCTGTTTGAAGTTTGTCCTCACGCCTCTGGGTCCTCTGGACCGTCTACATCTAGAAACTGAACTACTCTGACTGGCTCATGAGCAGACGGCTTACGGAGCGGGAGATGGGCTTTGCAAAAACCCGGAGCGTTCTATGAATGCCCTTTATAAAAATAATCGCTCGATCACCAAATTTGATCGTGGGAAGTCCAAATCGGGGATCGCGATTAAAATTCGATTAATTGTGCAGCCCTACTGTAGACCTGATTCTTCTGGGAAGTACTTGTAAAGACATTTCAATCAGGAGAGACATGTTTGCAGATATGCAAATGAAGTTTATTCTAAAGCTCAATAAAATGTACAAAGTCTTTGATGATTAGACTCCATCGCTATATGAATCTTTCGTATATCTAAATAGGGGTAGAGAACCATCAGACCCCCCCAATGAAATCTAGACACCGGTGGTGGAGACAAAGGAGCCCGACGGAGACTGAAAAAGACTCCGAACCGGTCAGCTGGATTAGAGGACTACAGGTGGAAGGGGGGGTGGAGGGTTGCACTCTTTGCCTACGACAGCTGATAGCAAAGGGAGCAACAGGTTTTTAAAAGCAGGGTTGTGACTTTGTGATTGGCTCTTGCCATTAGTGTATGATTCTCATTGGTTAAGCTGGAAGGTGAACCCCTCCACCAGCTGATTCCATTTAGGTAGAGAGCATTGATTAAAGAATTTACACCGAGCTATATTTAAATCAGGAGAGACTAGAGACAGTCATACACAGCAAACAAGTACATTTATGAGGATTACAGCTGAATAGATTTAGTAATGCACTGATTAAAAGTTAAGAATTTACGCTGAGCTACATTATAATCTCCGATTCAGGCAGCAAGACTCTCTGCTCCCGAGACGCTCCCTGTGTGGTATGGCATGTGACGGAGGACGTGACAAAACCAGGACGCAGCCTGAACGCAGCACAGCTGCACCCGGTGGAGAATCTGGGTGACGGTGGTCTCGGAGCCAGTCAGACCACACAGCTCCCACGGCAGGAAAACATGAGCATTAACATTTAGACCGAGTATAATTCAGACCAGGGTCGGGTCTCCCTCTCATCTGAGCGCTGTTGTTTCTGTCTGTCTGATTGGTTGATCACTCAGTAATGCTGTCCTGTGATTGGGTTTCATCCCTAGCTATGGGCGGTATGTGGAGGGGACCGGCTCAGTGCTGCAGTGCTGCATGGAGACAGAGGTAGGTTGGACCTTCGGTACCGGCTTCAACACGCCGAACTCCTGGGCTAAATCGTAGTAAAGGGTCTGAACTCTTATGGCAATATGATATTTTCCTTGTGTCAAATGTCTAAGATCCTGTTTACGCAGTGTCAGTATGAAGTGTTAACTGTAGATTGATTAAAAGAAAGAGTTAATTTAAAGAATGAATGTAAGTTGAGCAGTCAAGGCCTTGCCAGTGAAGTTGATCTTTGTCCTAATAAGTCCACCTGCCTGTTTTTATCAGAATCAGAATCAGCTTTATTCGCCAGGTATGAGGACACATACGAAGAATGTGTCGTTGGACCATGTGTTTCCTCACACTGTGCTTACACATACATATCAACCAAAACAGAAATATACACACTAATATATACACAATATATAGCATCTAAAGAAATATATAGAGGCATGAGTGCAATGAAGAGATCAATACAATTATTTAAATGTGCGTAGTGCAAGGGTACTGGGATAAATAGTATTATGTTATTATTACAATATGCCAGTATGAACATATGAACAGTTCTGAAAAATAGGAAATGAGAATGAATAAATAATAAATATATAATTGAGATGAGAGTGGGAATGATGAGTAATACTAAATAAGTGGAATAATACAGGTGCTGTAGAGACCGTGTTACAGTGTTACTGACCAGAACTGAACCTGACACTGTGGGTCAGAAGTCAGCT
>NW_022605576.1:935207-938653 GCF_008692095.1 Etheostoma spectabile | reverse complement strand
GAGATGGCCTGTGGGTAGAAACTGTTCCTGAGTCTGTTGGTTTTGGCGTACCGGGCTCTGTAGCGCCCCCCAGAGGGGAGAAGCTGGAACAGGTTGTGTCCGGTGTGAGATGGGTCTGTAGTGATGGTTCCTGCCCGTTTCCTGTCTCTGGAGGTGTATAAGTCATGGACGGAGGGCAGGTTGGCACCAATGATCCTTTCTGCAGTCCTAACTGTCCGTTGTAGTCTGCTCCTGTCCTTTTTGGTGGCAGATCCAAACCAGACAGTGATGGACGTGCAGAGGACAGACTGGATGATGGCTGAGTAGAAGTGGACCAGCAGCTCCTTAGGCAGGTTGAGCTTCCTGAGCTGGCGCAGGAAGTACATCCTCTGCTGGGCCTTTTTGATGATGGTGTCTGTGTTGGGCTCCCACTTCAGGTCCTGGGATATAGTGGATCCCAGAAACCTGAAGGATTCCACAGCAGACACAGGGCTGTTGAGTATGGTGATGGGGGGAAGAGTGGGGGGTCTCTTCCTGAAGTCCACTTTCATCTCCACAGTTTTGAGCGTGTTGAGCTCAAGGTTGTTCTGACTGCACCAGAGAGCCAGCTGATCCACCTCCCGTCTGTAGGCTGACTCATCACCGTCCCGGATGAGGCCGATGACGGTTGTGTCGTCAGCGAACTTCAGGAGTTTAACAGATGGGTCTCCTGAGGTTTTATATAGATTTTGTATTTTATTGCTAAATTAGCTAAACTCCCTCCCATAAGTTGCTCTGGTTCCTTCACTTCCTCCAAGCTGATTCCCAGTGGAGGTGTTACTGGACTCCTGAATCAGAGTTCTAAATGGAGCCTTTAGACAGAGAACACAAGATCAATTTATTTGCACTCCCCCACATAAAAAAATACTATTTTAGATCTCCCAGTGTTATCACTGTGTTGTCTGTTATAGACCTGGTGAACATGGATATGCATACATTTTCAAAACTGCAACGTCAGAAATGTTGGTGAACTGGATTCATCTTTTACAAAGTTCTGTTCAGCTGTCGTCTATTCATCAAACGGAAGAATTGTGGTCCTAGCTTTGGTTAACCCCTTCCTACTGAGCGTCAGAACACTGACATTTCTTTCTGTTGGGCTACATTTACATCGCGACGTTTTCATGCAGAGTTTTGAGCCAAAAGCAATCTCCGTGCACACAGGTGTTTCATCTCCAGAAGAAGAACTAATCTCCGTTAAAACTAACACGCCCACACGTACTGTAGAGACGTCTGTGTCGGTTTCGCTAAAGGTCCCCGTTTGGAGCCGTTGACACTGAAACACAACCCTGTAGATTCATAACCAAAACGCCAGAGGAGGGGGAATGTTGTGTGTGTGTGTGTGTGTGTGTGTGTGTGTGTGTGTGTGTGTGTGTGTGTGTGTTGATGTGTGTGGTGTGTGTGTGTGTGTGTGTTGAAGGCCTGTAGATAATAATACATTATTTATAATGCCTTTTACATGTCAATTGAAATCTCAAAGTGCAAACAGTAGCAAGGAGGTAAAAACAGTTTCAGGAATAAACAAAATCAAAAGCAATAACTAAAATTAAAACAAGCCTGTGCTGTGTGTGCTCTGCAGAGTGACTGGTGTGTCGGAGGTCTGGACCAGTGCTTGAAGAGAGAAACTGCAGCGGCTGTTGAACGTGAAGCTCCGTTATTTCACCCCGAGAGAAGTTGCCAACCTCATGGGCTTCCCCCAAAGCTTCTGTGAGTCCCACATCTGTCAGCCCGTATGGATGGATCCATAAGGGGGCCTGGAGGAGACTGGATCAAGTTTCCGCCGCCTGGATCCAGCCCCCCGTACAACTGGATCCAGTCTCTTCCAGGCCACTGTACGGTTGGATCCAGGCCCCCGTACGACTGGATCCAGTCTCCTCTAGGCCCCCGTATGGCTGGATCCAGTCTCCTCCAGGCCACTGTACGGTTGGATCCAGGCCCCCGTACGAACTGGATCCAGTCCCTCTAGGCCCGTATGGCTGGATACAGTCTCATCCAGGCCCCTCCAGGCCCCCGTACTACTGGTCCAGTCTCCTCCAGGCACTGTACGACTGGATCCAGTCCCCTCTAGGCCCGCTATGGCTTGATCAGTCTCCCCTACCGGCCCGTACGGTTGGTCCAGGCCCCTCCAGGCCCCGTTCGACTGGATCCAGCTCCTCTAGGCCCCGTATGGCTGGATCCAGTCTCCTCCAGGCCACCGTACGGCTGGACAGTCTCCTCTAGGCCCCCTTATGGTTGATCCAGTCCTCTCCAGGCCCCCGTAGGTTGTGTATCCAGGGCCCGTACAACTGGATCCCAGTCTCCTCCAGGCCCCCGTTCGGCTGGATCCAGTCTCCTCTAGGCCCCCTTATGGCTTGATCCAGTCTCCTCCAGGCCCCCGTACAGTTGGATCCAGGCCCCTCCAGGCCCCCGTACGGTTGGATCCAGTCTCCTCTAGGCCCCTGTACAACTGGATCCAGTCTCCTCTAGGCCCCCGTACAACTGGATCCAGTCTCCTCCAGGCCCCCGTACGGCTGGATCCAGTCTTCTCCAGGACCCTCTTTCTCATCATGCACATTATGTGCATCTTTTCCAGCTGCATATCTTTCAAAATGCCACTCATGCTGAGGCCCAACGCTGCTCTCAGTAAACAGGAAGTACACAACCTTTTTGGCTCCACGCGCCACTCTCACAGGAATGAACAAGGATCTTTATCCAAGTTACTGAATACAGTTATTATTATTTTTTTTAAATAAATCCATAGTAGGCCTGCACAATTAATCGCAATTTTATTGAAATAGCAATATGGACTGTTGTGCAATATCCCAAATGCATTAAATGCGCATTAATTGTTAAAATATGTGTCAAAGTATTAAGGTGCTGCAGAGACTTCCTACAGAGAGACAGCCTACAAAGTGAATCCCACATCCTCGAGTACATCCTCGCAAAAAATCATGCAATAATCCATTTTCAATGACAAATGAGAGTAATGATACAAAATGGATCATTCCCTCTAAAATTGTGAATCTCATCGCAATCTCATTATCACTTTAAATAATCGCAATTAGACCTTTTCTTCATATCGTGCAGCCCTAGATAGGGGCATCTCTCTTTTGTTGAATTGCATCCTCGACTTCTCCACTTGCGTCTTAGTCCGTCCCACAGAGGAACCACGGGACATACGCGAGGAAAGGATGCGAGGAGAGAGGAAATGTGTTTGGGGTGAGACGTCCTTTCCATTCACGCATCACGTTCATTCGTCAGCTGTTTGCGCGGAGTTAGCGGCGGCTTTCAGCTGCGCGGCCTCCAGGAACGTGGCCCTCTGTATCCTCGGTTATAGCTCCTCAGTGGTCCTCCATCCTCTCTCCTCGGGGACGGTACATAACCTACCACACTTCTTTTTAACCCTCATGTTGTCCTTGGGTCAAATTGACCCGTTTTCAGTTCATTTTGTA
>NW_022605576.1:933854-935197 GCF_008692095.1 Etheostoma spectabile | reverse complement strand
ATGAGCCGTCGGAATAAGACAACATTAAAAATATCAAAAACCTTTGGAAAAGACAACAAAAACGTCCAAAAAAAAGCACCCACAACGTTGAAAAAGTGACAAAAGTGTTGGAAAAAGTGATAATAATGTTGAAAAAAATGGATCATGGTTGACAGGAAGACAACACAAGGGTTAAGTCTGTTTGTCTGGCATGTTATCAGAGACTAAGATTTCAATTGGTTCATCCTTCTTTTTTTTTTTTTTTACCAATTCTAGTCTTCATGTGATATTGAGCTTTAAATATGTTGCTGGATAAGGGTTGACGGATTTCCTCATGGTGGAATGTGTGTTGCAGCCTTCCCGGAGCAGATCAGCACCAGGCAGCAGTACAGCGTTCTCGGCAACAGCCTCAACGTGGTGGTGGTGGCCAGACTCCTCCAGCTGTTGGTCTCCTAGCAACTAATGAAGGAGGAGACCATCCTATTTGTCACTGTGGATTATACATGATATTATACGTATAATGTATATTGCAGATTACTCTCTGCCCAATGGCAGTGCTTCAAAATCTATAGTCTGGTTTTTGTTGGGGATGTCAACCCAAACTAACTTTTAAGTTACTTCTTTTATTACATTTCACTTCAAACTGTACAAGTCTCTTTTTTTATACGTATAAAGTTTTTTCTTTGATAATTTTCTAAATTAAAAACGTACCTGTGAAGCACATTGTTGTCATGATTGATCATTCAGCGTTCTTTCAGCACTATCTCAAACTATTTTAGTATTCAGCTCCTGAGGAAATGTGGAGGTGGCACCCACGTGGTGTTTGCATTTCCACTTGGAGTGTATTGAATTTCCATTTATCGATCCACTAATTGATTTTTAAGTCAAGAACTAAAAAAAACATGTCCAATATATAAATGAACCAACAATTTGTATGAAAGGAAATTATTCAAACTCATAACTATTTCATCAACACACCATTGTTTATTATAATAAGAAACCAATTGCATTTTCAAATTCCATTTTTCTTTTTTTCTTCATAATGGCATTTTTATTGATGACACTTTCATCATCCAATCTGACAAACCATTGTATGACCTTTATATTATGACTATGTACTGTATTCGTGCAGGTTCAGTCTTTAATTTCTTCAAACGCCATCTCAGAAGTCCGCTCCTGGGTTGACGGCAGCCCTTCATTCTTCCATCCTCTTAAAATAATCCGACTGTCAGTAACACGGCCTCCGTGACAGCAGGGTCGTTCAGATCCAGGGAGTTCTTCTTCTACTATTCTACTGTTCTATTTCTACTTACTGTGACCGTTACCATCACCCATAGAATATTTGGGTTGCAGTGAGGTCACTT
>NW_022605576.1:933355-933844 GCF_008692095.1 Etheostoma spectabile | reverse complement strand
AATGGTTGTAGGACCTTAAAGACAAAGAAATAAATAAAAGGGAACATGCATTTTCCAGATATGTATTGATATCACAGACAGAGCAAATAAACCTAAGCCATTTTCCTCTCTTAAACACTTCTCATATGTCTTGGGAGTCCCACTGGGAAGAAATTATAATCATAACTTATACAGATGAAAAAATACTTCCATTCTTTCAAAAAAAGTCCAGACGCTTTTGCCCTCATGACATTTACTTATGCCAATAATCAACATAATAATGACATATGTATTGATATTACACCCACAGCAATGCTACACAAGCATTTGTGTGGTCTAAAACAGTTCTCCTATGTGCAAAAATAAACATAATAAACATTATAACTCATATGAAGCACATGCTATTTACATTTCTTCAAAAAAGGCCCAAATATATAAATAAATGCCAAATCTCAAACTAGTGAGGCCCTTGTGCTCTATAAAACGTCAGATATCTATCTTGTGCACTAT
>NW_022605576.1:933099-933340 GCF_008692095.1 Etheostoma spectabile | reverse complement strand
ATACTAGCCAGTTTGACTGGGAGTATTGTCCTCTTTCAGCCTCCATACTCTTTGGATGACGTTGTCTTCCATATATGGGCATGCTATTGGCTTCACTTCCGTAAACAGAGAGCAGAGCTAGCGGCATAAATAAGCGAAAACATGATGAATTATGGACATAAAGTGGATAAATCTTGGATGTAACTGTTTGAATTTAATGGTCAAAGACCCCGAAGAAGGCTGGAAGTTCCAGGCTGGATAG
>NW_022605576.1:930424-933089 GCF_008692095.1 Etheostoma spectabile | reverse complement strand
GTAGAGGCTAGAAGGACCCGGAAGACACCTCCGTAACCGCTAACTCGTTAGCTGTTAGCCGTAACTTTCGGTGAGTTTCTGTGTGTTATGGTTATTAAATTATTAAATTATGAATCAGAGGTGCTGTTTTTTGCTCGTGGGCGAGTCTCTCGGTCTCAGAGGAAAAAGAAAGAAAAGAAAAGAAGAAGAAAAAAAAAATTATATATATTTTTTATTTTTTTTATAAGCTTTTTATTTTTTATTTAACAAATAACAAAACAAAACTTCAATTACAATACAAACAGAAACATAACATAGATAACGTAGTCATAATGAAAAAGGAAGGAAAAACAAACAAAAAAAATATAAAGTGTTACAATATAAATCCTTAATCCTTAATCCTTATCAGAAAAAAAAAATAGCTTTTTTGATTGTTATTAAATTAAGAGACTCAAATTAAATGTCAACAGCTCCAAGAAAATAAGGCTGCTTTCCTGGTTGCTCTGTGACCTCACTCAGTTTTTTTCCCTACACACACTGCTTTGCAGCTTTGTTGCATGTGTTGCATGTGGACTGTCTAGTGGGGCCGTTTCATCTTTACTATTGTTGGAATTTAAAATGTTATATGTGCTTAAACATTGTGTGTGATACATTCAAGCTGAAAGGTTAAAGCAGTACTTCAACATAAATGAAGACATGTTGGCCATGCATTAAGTTTGTTGTTTAGAAGTATATAGTTTGTTGTTGGTTGGTTGTTGCATTAAGTTGTTTTGCAATACAATAAAGATGTTCTGGTACATTCCATTAGAATCCAGCCTCTCCTAAGTGTGTCAGAAGTAAGAATTGATTGTTAGGGACCATCCTGAATCTGGTTCCAGTCCCTCTTTTTCAGCCCGCTATTCTTTTGCTCTGCAAGTCCTGAACTGAGGGTCATAAACTTTCAGTCACATTCCAACCGAAAGATAACGAATAAGCACACAGACGCATCACTGTGTTCTAGAAACCCCCCCCCCCTTTGTGGATAAGACTAGGGGTCCAAGAGCCAGAGAGGCAGACAAAGGAAGGGGAGAGTTGTGATAGCTTGATCCAGGTGACTCTGACTCAGGATATCCTTGGTAATAAAAAGGATTCACACATCAACATCTGAGATTTTGACTACTAATTGACTCAACCCTGAGGATGGAGCAGGATTTAGCTCCAACACTATGCAGGACTCTTCCACATTGCCAACATTGTCCACTATTTCTCCCTTTGGGTTTGCCATGGCGTTCTGTGAATTTGTTGTGCTTGTTCGTGACTTTGGTCATCATCCCAGCTGCCTGTCCCTGCCTCTTCAGATCGCGTTGACTCCTTAGTTAACTGCAGCTTACGTGACACAACTTTGTCCGACGGCGATCCCGTTGCCGGTATTCTCTTCCCTCAATGTTCAGATGATAGTCTCGCTTTCTCTCCCGCCCTAGGCACACGCTGGTGCTCGTTCGTGACAGACGTTCCGTCTTGGCACAGAATATTCATCGAACTTTGATAGCACAAGGTCAAAGTCATCTCCGTGGTCCTCCTCGGCAAAGACAAACGATCTGTGAGTGTTTTCTGTGAATGGCGTATACGAGGCTGCTCACCTGGACGGCGCCATCTTCCTTGTCGAGCTTGGTGGCTGCTTCCAGTTTGTCAAAGGAGAAGCTTGTCGGGGGGTTACATTTGGCCATAGCTCCTTCTGTCACTTAAACGTAAAATGATAATATCAGAGGCTTTATACTCTTTTAGCCAGAGCGATCCTTTATGGAGCACATGCAGTTGTCAAAAGTAAATCAACATTCCCATGCGATAACATGCGATACTATGGTGAGATCTGACTCGTGCTACTGTAAAACCCAGAGTAATGGACAGGCACATTACATATTATTATATGACATCACGTAGCCGGTGACAACAGAGATTTTGGCTTGTGATGTCAGAGTGCGCGCTGTTGTCTTATTTGTTTGGATATGATCAATCTCTGGAATGGCGGACATAGCTAAGATATTGCTGCTAATAATTGTGCTAACATGGCTTGTTGCATACATTTACATGCACACAGTTCTCCCATTATATTGTGGTGTCAGAATGCAATACTTCACAGGTCACTGCTGTATGACTACACTCCCACAACACAGAACTCGCCGCCATCGCCGCCGGTTTTGGACGAGACTCGGTCGGACGTCTTCAGGAACTTCAGTCTTCTGATTGGCCAATGTGGCATAGGGGTTAAGATTATATCACCAACTGTTGGTTTGGCAAGCTCCTGACAGCACTTGATAGCGTGTTGTTACATTTTTTAAACCTTGCTTGTGTGAGTGAGATTTTCTTTAATCAAAGGAGGAAAAACTATATATAAAAATACGGGTGTACATGTGGACTAGGCTTCAATTACCAGATGTCTGTCTTAAAACAATGCTCCCATGGACATTGGAACAGTTTGTGCTTGCTTATTGTTTCAGGACCGACTTTAAAACTGTGAACTTTTCCTTTAAGTAGCATTAGAACATTTGTGTAGAATTGGTTATTTTACTGAATTAAAAGATCCGAATACTTCTTCCACCACGGAGTACAATTATTTCAAATGTGGGTGGAAGCAGATACACTCTCACACATTCAAACACGTCAGGGCAAACAAGGTGAGAAGGGTACAGCGGACCCCTAACCCCCC
>NW_022605576.1:928196-930414 GCF_008692095.1 Etheostoma spectabile | reverse complement strand
CCCCCAGGAGTGTCTGAGGGTATGCTCCCCCACTGTTCTACATTTTAAAGGTAAACCAAGGTGCTAGATTTATCTAGAATCTGTGCTCTTGTAAAAGCTGGTGTGTTCTTGTAAGTGATTTAAGCACACACACAGTTTTGTATAGCATACATTTGGGTCATGATGAGAAATGAAACTGTGTTGAACTACTTTTATTTTCTATTTATCACCGGTAGGCTAGAGGACTGGGTAGGGATCAACTTTACAAATAAAAAATGACAATAATGTGTTCTGTTCTAATTGTTCCTTCATCAAAAGAACAAGCTTTGCACGCCATATTTGGACATTTCACATTGTAAATACGTATTACATATAGAGCATCCAATCTGTACATTTAAACATGTTAGGGTTAGTAGAGTATTGTTTACAACTTTCTGCATATTCAGGAATCATGTAGCCTAGACCTCAACAAATGAGAGTGAAGGAGACCTTGTTAAAGCCAGACGCTGCAAAATGTTTAAATCTACATAAATCTATATTTATTCTCGCTTCTGGAGAGATCTTTAACCCCCCCGATGTTGCAAAGTAGACACCGTTCTCGTTACTTTTTCCTTTCTTGGATAGTGGGTTGTCTTTCATATTTTTTGAGGCGAACATATGTACTTCTTGTAAATATTGTAAATATATAAAATACATCTTCATAATATTCTTCTTAATATCCCCTGCATCCCCCCCCCCAAAACGCCTACGTCAGGTGTTTCCAGTTAATGTGGCTGAGTGGACCTCTTCCAGGACTGTGTGGGTGTCTACAGCCTGATTGATTAACATCTTCCTGACACTCTTGTTAGCTGTGTTGCACCTGAGAGGGCGGGACAATGACAGCTTCATCGTTCTTATTTGTAGGAAAGATGTGTGACCTCATAAATTCCCATCTACGCTCCGGCCCACCTTCAACCTGAGCAGAGGTCCAATCACACAGAAGAACTCAAATCACCTGTGTGGGTGTGTGTGTTAACTCACTCCTTCCAAATGCAACACCAAGGCTGGCCCACCAGGTGTCACTATTGGTCTGTGTCAAACACTTGCAACACATCTTCTTGGACCCCTCTCCGTGGGTCTGGTCTTAGTCCTCCATTAGTATAGACAGCAGGATTACCACCCCCCCACCACCTAACCTAATCCATGCTATTCTGATTTATGACAGTAACTCACTCTTCATTGCACTATTGCCACAACTTGTCTATATTGTGTGGTTTTGTTTTGTGGTGTGTTTTGTATGTGTAAGTACATTGTGACCAATGATGATCCAGTGCTAAATTCCTTGTATGTGTCCTCATACCTGGCAAATATAGCTGATTCTGATTCTGATTCTGACATACACAGGTTGTTGATAGTGTGTCAGCTGGGATCTCCAAACTAGTTTGAATGACTTCTTGTTCGACACTGACACACTGGACGGCTGAGTGAAAAGCAAGGCCGTGGTGGAAAGGGTGGACATGGGATATTGTCTCAATATGGGGATAGTGGCATATATTCTCTGAGAGTCTCTCCTTGAAGACATTCATAGTGGTGCACTCAGTTGTTAGTTAGATTATATGAAAAGTGACAAAACGAGAGAGCTACAGAGATCAATAGGTTCAAACCCAGCGTTTTCAGAAAGATGCAGAAATGGTCGGACACAGATAGAAACGATTCTGTTATTCATAACACTTCCGTGCCAGCTCATCGCCCGTGTTGGAGGGACAGTTTGAGTTCCTTCTGAGGACGCTGGTGAAGAGAGAGAGAGAAAGTGAGCGATGGGAGCAGAGGAGACTATATGTCTACAGATGAAGAGATCAAGTGAAGGTACAGGGGCTTGAGCCTGCAGTTTGACCCTCATGTTGTCCTTGGGTTTTCAGTTCTTTTCTTTTTTTGTCACAAAAAAAAGGGCCGTCGAAATAAGCTGAAAATGTCCAAAAGCTTTGGAAGAAACACCAAAAACATCAAAAAAAAGCACCCACAACATTGAAAAAAAGGGACAAAAATGTTGGAAAAAGGGACCAAAGTGGGTTTTTTTCATGGTTGACGGGACGACAACACAAGGGTCAAGCACAAAAAAATCAAAACCCCCCCCAGGGGGCATGTTTTGCTCCCCGGAGTGGAGGGACGTGACTTGTCTCCAGAAACTTGTGACTTGTCTTCCATTTTTCAGTCCCGTCTGAAGACCCATCTTATCTGTTCTGCCTATCCTTATTTTTTT
>NW_022605576.1:927076-928186 GCF_008692095.1 Etheostoma spectabile | reverse complement strand
TTTTATTTTTTTTTACACTGTTTCTACTCCGTAAAGCGACTTTGAGCTTGGGAAAAGCGCCATACAAATTCAATTTATTATTATTATTATTATTATTATTAGAAACAACTAGGACTACAGTTGAAAATTAGCCGAGTGGCTGACACTGTCGCGTTTACAGAAATGTTGTTCAATGTGCATTGTCCTAATTAAATAAAGGAATCTAGTACTAGTATACACTCCGCTCCGATGTGGAACGCCAGGGATGTAGTCTCGCTAAAGGAACGATGGAGGTCTGCAGGCTCCTGATCCGCCACAACAGCCACGGAGAGGGAGTTATGTAACATTATAAGACGAGCATGGTGTGTCGGCTCCGCCGTTGTAGGGGATGGAAATGGAAACGTAGCCAACATGCTAACACACATCAATGCTGGCAACATCTCCTAGATGTGGTCATCACTGGAACCCGACTCCTTATCCCCGGGGCTAAAAGCAGCCTGTAGATGCAAAAACGATTAATAACAATCACTGAAGCAATTGGCATTTACATTGGCTTATTAACTATAGTACATTACAAGTGTGTATAAATTATGTAACATTCATGTAGCCAAGAGTCAACTAATTACACATCTTAATGCACACATTTTCTTTATGATGCTATTTTGTATTTTGAGGTCATAGCATGAGAGCTCTTAATGCGACAAATGTTTTATTCATTTGATGTTGTGGATTAAATTATTGTGGAGTATTAAAATATGTTTGATTAAAGTCAGGCGACGTTACCTAAATAGTGTAGGATTTACATTACTCGGTTTAAAGAAATGGCATCCCGTCCCAGATTGCTGTGTGGACTAGCCAGACCTTCCTCCGCGGTCTGAAAATTCACATGATTTTCATAAAGATTTTCCATTTGGCATTACGTTTTATCCTAGGTGATAAAAAGGTCTTAAATATGTAACTAGAATAATATTTCGGGGTAACCTGTTCAGGCGTCGTGGCCACATAATGACTGAAAATTGGAGAGAATCAGGAAAGACAGAAGAACAGTGTTATTAGAAGCAAGAAGAAGTGACACGTGCATAAGTGTTGTGGTACAAGGAGAGCAGCCCCCCCCCCCCCCCCCCCCCCCCC
>NW_022605576.1:926356-927066 GCF_008692095.1 Etheostoma spectabile | reverse complement strand
CCCCCTCCCTCTTTGCACACAAATCCCCATGCATTGAGATGCCACAAGCCTTTATGGGCCCACACTAAATCTATTTAAATGTCATCCGTCACATCCTCCTCCAGGACTGACGCCCTTCTCTGCCATCCTCCTGAACGTCGTAACACATCCACGCGGTAGCAGTCAACACATTCCCACACGTGTGTTCTATGATGCTGGTTAAAGAACACACTCACACAAGCTGCGTGAGTCGGAGAGCGCTGACATTCCCACGGACTTCAAGATGCTCTACAGTGTGCGGTTTGTCAGATCCGATCAGTCAGAGAGCGGCACACAGAGCGGCGAGGCGTGAAAGGTCATCACCACACCCCATTAATCAATAAGAAGTCATTAATGCAGGGGTCTTCAACAATTTTTAAGCCAAGGACCCCTAAACTGAAAGAGAGACGGAGCAGGGACCCCCCACTACTACAATGTTGTATAAAATGTTACATATTAAACTGGACCTACAATAACGTGTAGGGCAGCCTAAAGCCTATAGATAGATAGATAGATAGATAGATAGATAGATAGATAGATAGATTGGGATCTATCTATTTCCAAATCCGGATCATTTTGATCCAGATAAAATGTTTTGAACAACTGGCCCCAAAAGTGTGTATCTGGATCAGGGTGATCCAGTCCAATGTTGCTTTGAAAAACCGACATAAAAGTAAGACGGATTACCTGAT
>NW_022605576.1:925084-926346 GCF_008692095.1 Etheostoma spectabile | reverse complement strand
AAAAAATGGGATTTCCAAATCCGAATGATTTTGATCCAGATTAAATATTTTGAACAACTGGCCCATGGTGTTACATTGGCAAAATCAGTCAAAATCAGGTTGATCTATACCGTTTTGTGCATAGAATACTCAGCTGTTACCGTGATTTAACAGACAAATACACAATCAGCAGCGCTACATTCATATAGTAAACAGAAAATATGCATCATACCATCGTATCATCTATCCATTCAAAACGATAGTCCATTCCCAAAAGTTCCAGTGGCCTCTTCCACTCATGCAGAAAAATAGGAGTCCTTTTCTGGAAGTAGTGTCCAAGTTTTTCCAAAGTCATAACTTACAGTATGACATAAGAGACTGTCACATGGAGACAGTAGGAGGGCTCCCGCTTGCGTGTATTTGCCCTGTGACCAATAAGAAGCATGCAAAATGAATGCTCTCACAACAAACATCATACAAGTAAAAATGAGTGCATCTTAAATGATGTATTTATGGCGTCATAATTACAGTGTTATTATGAGTCTGTCTCATTTAAGACCAATGGACTGATTTTGGCAGCTTGTATCGTAACGCTCCAGTAATGAATTTTTTTTCTATCAACAGTGGATCAAATAATGTGCATGTATAAAGCTTTGCTTATGAACGCGTGGAAAATGATCCCCAAGTCTACAGCTCCTCTCAGCTCTCCTTCCGCTACACTCATCTGCACAGCAACCTTTAATCTCTCTCGCTCTTTTTCTTTTCATTTTCCCATCTCAACGCCATCAGCAGCAGGCAGTTGTATTCAGTTAACCCTCGTGTTGTCTTCCCGTTAACCGTGAACTTGTCCTTCCAGGTCAAAATTGAAAATTAATAGTTATTATTATTTTCCAGTGTTTTTGTTGCTTTTTCTGATCTATTTGTCTCTTTTTCCAGCTTTTGGTGCTTAAAAAAAAAAAAAAAACCTGAGCAGGTTTAATAACAGGTTTTACACTTATTCTTGGAATCCATGGTCAACAAACCTCATTTATGTCAAATTATACATACGTTTTTAGTTAAAAAGGCCGAAATGATGAATTATTTTGACTAATAGTTAAGATCAGAGGATGTTGAGTGGATCTCAGAGGGGTAGATGGCAAAGTTTAGTCCGGATACTGGTTTGAAACCATTAAAAAAAATAATTAAAATGCGATAAGATTAAATAAAATACCCCAAAAATTCAATGAAAGTAATCATTAATTTTACCGGAAGAACGTTGTATGAAATCTTCCATGTTATTTTTG
>NW_022605576.1:921778-925074 GCF_008692095.1 Etheostoma spectabile | reverse complement strand
TTAAAAGAAATCCATATTTCTGATATAAAACACTTAATGCAAGCGTGAAAAAAAAAAATGAAAGGGGCACGCATTTGTGGAAAGTGCCAAGAAATCCATTATTTGGTAAAAAATAAGCTTTTATTGAAAAGATTCCAAACAAAGTCAACTTATATGCCATATGGCAAATGATTAATTTTAGCCTCTTACAGAACAATATAGCATTTTAACTGGTTTAAGTGATAAAAATTAAAAGGGTACTTACCCAAGATAACGGATTCATTTTTTTTTTTTCAAAGAGATGCTTCTAAAATTAAGAAAAAAGGACTACATTTTGGCTGATCCTGTAAATCGGATCTTTAGTGTGGTACATGCACACGGACGGAAAATGGGCGGGGAAACAGGATTTCCTGGTTATGTAAAGTCGTGAAATTAATAACACTTCAAAATACCTAATTACACAATTGAACAGAAAACTTTTTTTTTGCGTTTATGCCGTATGGCAACACCATGCAATAGAGGGTTAAGCCTTGTCTTTCTTCTCTGAGCTCACTACATGGCTCTCTCTGCTCACCAAAGGGTTAAAACCATTTAGTGGGGTCAACAAACACTGATGCACTCCAAAGCAGGGCAAAAAGGAGAAAGATACTGGACTTATACATTGGACATTGTACTAGGAGACTGATCTCATACTCGTACTTGAACTCCAAAAGAATTTGACCCCTGTCACGGAGAAGTCCGGGTCATATCCATGTAGTCCGAGTATCTTGACTTAAGCCGCCGGAGGGATTTTTGCAGTTTCTAGAACATAACGTTTCCTAGAAGGCTTTTTTTCTCGTGTTCCACCTGGATCAATTTGGGGATTGAACTATTGCATCACTAGCTGGTCTATGTCGGGTACTACTACCTTAAAACCAGCTGGTCTCTGTCGGGTACTACTTACCGTCAAACAGCTGGTCCTCTGGTCATATCCTACACCTGAAAACCAGCTGGTCTATGTCGGGTACTACTACCTTAAACACCCAGCTGGTCTATGTCGGTACTACTACCTTAAACCCACTGGTCTCTGTCGGGTACTACTACCCAAAACCAGCTGGTCTCTGGTCGGGTACTACTACCCTAAAACCAGCTGGTCTATGTCGGTACTACTACCCTAAAACCAGCTGGTCTAGTCGGGTACTACTACCCTAAAACCAGCTGGTCTTGTCGGTTACTACTACCCTAAACCAGCTGGTCTCGTCGGTACTAACTACTACCAAAACCACTGTCTCTGTCGGGTACTACTACCCAAAACAGCTGGTCTATGTGGGTACTACTACCCTAAAACCACTGGTCTTATCGGGTACTACTACCCTAAACCAGCTGTTCTATGTCGGGTACTACTACCCTAAACCAGCTGTCTATGTCGGGTACTACACCCGAAAACCAGCTGGTCTATGTCGGTACTACTACCCTAAAACCAGCTGGTCTATGTCGTACTACTACCCTAAACCAGCTGGTCTATTCGGGTACTACTACCTAAAACCACTGGTCTTGTCGGTACTACTACCCTAAAACCAGCTGGTCTATGTCGGGTACACTACCCAAAAAACCAGCTGGTCTATGTCGGGTACTACTACCCTAAACCAGCTGGTCTATGTCGGGTACTACTACCTTAAAACCAGCTGGTCTTGTCGGTACTACACCCTAAACCACTGGTCATGTCGGGTACTACTACCAAAACCGCTGGTCTATGTCGGGTACTACTACCCTAAAACCAGCTGGTCTATGTCGGTACTACTACCTTAAAACCAGCTGTTCTCTTGTCGGGTACTACTACCCTAAAACCACTGTCTATGTCGGTACTACTACCCTAAACCGCTGGTCTATGTCGGGTACTACTACCCTAAAACCAGCTGGTCTATGTCGGGTACTACTACCTAAAACCAGCTGGTCTCTGTCGGTACTACTACCCTAAAACCACTGGTCTCTGTCGGTACTACTACCCTAAAACCAGCTGGTCTATGTCGGGTACTACTACCCAAAACCAGCTGGTCTATTTCGGGTACTACTACCCTAAACCAGCTGTCTATGTCGGGTACTACTACCCTAAACCAGCTGGTCTATGTCGGTACTACTACCTTAAAACCAGCTGTTCTTGTCTGGGTACTACTACCCTAAACCAGCTGGTCTATGTCGGGTACTACTACCCTAAAACCAGCTGGTCTATTTCGGGTACTACCCCTAAACCAGCTGTCTATGTCGGGTACTACTACCCTAAAACCAGCTGGTCTATTGTCGGGTACTACTACCTAACCATCTGGTCATGTCGTACTACTACCCTAAAACGCTGGTCTATGGGGTCGGAACCCGTAAAACCAGCTGGTCTATGTCGGGTACTACTACCCTAAAACCAGCTGGTCTATGTCGGGTACTACTACCCTAAAACCAGCTGGTCTATGTCGGGTACTACTACCCTAAAACCAGCTGGTCTATGTCGGGTACTACTACCCTAAAACCAGCTGGTCTATGTCGGGTACTACTACCTTAAAACCAGCTGGTCTATGTCGGGTACTACTACCCTAAAACCAGCTGGTCTATGTCGGGTACTACTACCCTAAAACCAGCTGGTCTATGTCGGGTACTACTACCCTAAAACCAGCTGGTCTATGTCGGGTACTACTACCCAAAACCAGCTGCCTATGTGGTACTACTACCTTAAAACCAGCTGTCTCTGTCGGTTACTACTACCCTAAAACCAGCTGTCTATGTTGTACATACTACCCTAAACCAGCTGGTCTATGTCGGGTACTACTACCCTAAAACCAGCTGGTCTAGTGGGTACTACTACCCTAAACCAGCTGGTCTATGTCGGGTACATACTACCTTAAACAGCTGGTCTATGTCGTATACTAACCTAAAACCAGCTGGTCTCTGTCGGTACTACTACCCAAACCAGCTGGTCTATGTCGGGTACTACTCCCTAAAACCAGCTGGTCTCTGTCGGGTACTACTACCCTAAAACCAGCTGGTCTCAATGTCTGGTACTACTACCCTAAAACCAGCTGGTCTATGTCGGGTACTACTACCCTAAAACCAGCTGAGCTTCTGTACAAGAAGGCGCTTAAGACTCTGGATAAAAAACCTCTCTTTTATCATCATTGCAATATCTTAGCGAAATATAACTTACTGAGTTTTGATAATTATCGTACATTTTCCTCTTTGTGCTTAGTTTATAAAATACTTCATGGCCTGGCGCCACCTCCACTGCTGGAGTTTATTAAATATAGACAAACGCGGATCGCCAGGGCGGTGGTAAACAGGGACTGTGAGGTTCC
>NW_022605576.1:921532-921768 GCF_008692095.1 Etheostoma spectabile | reverse complement strand
AGAAAAACCTCCTTCAGCCAGAATGCACTATCTATTAAAGGCAGTGCATTATGGGACACACTTCCTCCAGCTATAAGGGAGCGTTCCACTCCGGCCTCCTTTAAGAGCCAGGTGAAGCTGTGGCTTAGAACGTGTAACCACCGCTACCTTGTATTTTTATTTTTCTACTAATGAATAATCTTCTTTTCTTGTTGTTTCTTTTTTTGTATACTAAATGTTACTATCCTATGTCTTTT
>NW_022605576.1:911384-921460 GCF_008692095.1 Etheostoma spectabile | reverse complement strand
TGTACTGTTGTGCATGTTCATCAATGTGCGTTGTCCTGAATAAATAAATAAATAAATAAAATAAATTTGGGGATTATTAGGTTCCTGTATCTCTTTCAGCTCCTACTTCAGGGCAGCAGGGGCTTTTCCCTTGTACACATAGTGGTGGTTAGATGGCTGAATATAATAATTGTGGAGGAAAAAGTTTATTTTGCGTTATGATCCTAGACAACAGCTGAGTGGGTCCCTTGTATAACTTGTTGATTCACTGTTGTCTAACTATTATTATTGTTTTGTGTTACATTTATCAATTATATAACCTGTTTTGATTCTCATATCGAGCTCATGTTTTGAGAAGTTTGGTGATGTTTTGAGAAGTTTGGTCGTGTTTTGAGAAGTTTGTTCTTTTTGAGAACGGCTTTCCATCGGCTTTATGTTTGATGCGAAGTTTGTTATTTTTGAGAAGTTTGGTCGTGTTTTGAGAAGTTTGGTGATGTTTTGAGAAGTTTGGTCATGTTTTGAGAACGGCTTTCCATCGGGCTCATGTTTTGAGAATTTGGTCATGTTTTGAGAATTTGGTCGTGTTTGAGAAGTTTGGTGATGTTTTGAGAAGTTTTGGTCGTGTTTGAGAAGTTTGGTGATGTTTGAAGTTTGGTGAGTTTTGAGAACGCTTTCCATCGGCTCAGTTTGGATTTGGGTCATTTTTTGAGAAGTTTTGGTCGTGTTTTGAGAATTTTTGGTGATGTTTTGAAAGTTTGGTCTGTTTTGAGAGTTTGGTGATGTTTTGAGAAGTTTGGTCATGTTTTGAGAACGGCTTTCCATCGGGCTCATGTTTGAGATGAGTTTTGAGAAGTTTGGTGAGTTTTGTTGAGATTTGGGCGTGTTTTGAGAAGTTTGGTGATGTTTTGAGAAGTTTGGTCATGTTTTGAGAACGGCTTTCCATCGGGCTCATGTTTTGAGAAGTTTGGTCATGTTTTGAGAAGTTTGGTCGTGTTTTGAGAAGTTTGGTGATGTTTTGAGAAGTTTGGTCGTGTTTTGAGAAGTTTGGTGATGTTTTGAGAAGTTTGGTCATGTTTTGAGAACGGCTTTCCATCGGGCTCATGTTTTGAGAAGTTTGGTGATGTTTTGAGAAGTTTGGTCATGTTTTGAGAACGGCTTTCCATCGGGCTCATGTTTTGAGAAGTTTGGTCATGTTTTGAGAAGTTTGGTGATGTTTTGAGATGTTTGGTCATGTTTTGAGAACGGCTTTCCATCGGGCTCATGTTTTGAGAAGTTTGGTCATGTTTTGAGAAGTTTGGTCATGTTTTGAGAAGCTTGGTCATGTTTTGAGAACGGCTTTCCATCGAGCTCATGTTTTGAGAAGTTTGGTCATGTTTTGAGAAGCTTGGTCATGTTTTGAGAACGGCTTTCCATCGGGCTCATGTTTTGAGAAGTTTGGTCATGTTTTGAGAAGTTTGGTCATGTTTTGAGAAGCTTGGTCATGTTTTGAGAACGGCTTTCCATCGGGCTCATGTTTTGAGAGCGGGCGCTCCTTTTTGGAAACATGGTTTCGAGGCAGGTGCGCGACTCACCAAGCATCGGCTGAGAGTCGAGGATTGCCCCCCCCCCCCCCCCCCCCCCCCCGCTCCCACACGATCCCGTGTTTGTTAAGAGAATAAAAAAGTCGGTCCGACAGAGTCAGCTGCGAGTCGCGTACGAGACGTCCAGCCACGTTGATGCGGGCCCTGACGGACTGACGGCTCTCCAGTCCTGTGTCAAGGTAAGGGCTTGAAAGTAGTGTTTACTCTGCATCACGTATTGGGTGCGTGTCTGTTGCATGCTGTTTGCTTTGCTGTGTTCTGTGGGAAATAAAGAGACACATTTGTTTGAGCAGAAGCCAGTGTCTGTGGTTGTTGACCGTGTGAGTCTGTTGCTCCCTGCTGTCTCGCTGTGTTCCGTGGCGGAGTAGACGAGCTCTCTGCTCTGGCAGAAAACAGCGCTTTGAAGATGATCTGCATGTAGCCGACCGCTCCGCGATCCTGCCTAAAGATTTTCATAAAACAATAATGTATAATAATCACAAAAGGTCAGTTCCTATGGCCACTTGGTGGCTGTGAATGCGAAATGTTAAAACCGGTTTTGGGGGAGAGTAGTTAGTAGAACTGTTTAGAAGTGGACTGTTCCTGGAACTAGTTCCTAGAACTACTGGGTCACAGAGGGGCTCCACACACCTGACGTCACAGCAACATGGCGCTCCACAGGGACCCGTAAGCACAAAGAGCTTTTCATCCATTTTTACTCTTTGTCGTGTTTGATTTTTTCAGAGTTTTCCAGCGATGGCGGTCGTGTTCGACGGTCACAGCGTCCCTCTTTCATTCCTCCAAGCAGCTACTTGACAAGGTGGGCGTTGTGATGTTTGTTAAAAGTGGCTGTGTTTCTCCTTTTTTTTTTTTTGGGGGGCATGCATCTTCACTTCAGCCCTGCAAACTGTTGGCTGGTTGGTTCGGGGTATAGTAACCATAGCAACGCACAGAGCTGACCGTAAGCCGTTTCTGGGTCACAAACCGCAGTAAAAACCCCTGATTGAGAAGCAGATTCCAAACACAATACATGTCCAAAGAATGCTTCTAAAACCAGAATAAAACCAACATATCACACATTTCTTAACCTGATATTGCTAATTACTTTACAGGGCCTATTCAACATATGCCGTTTACATGACCCGTGTCAAATTTGAAATATTGTCATATTCGGAAAAATAGTGAAATATTGGTGTGCATGTGAACGTACTCAGTGAGCTGTTAGATGAAGAGCGGCAGACGCCAGCCCCCCCCCCCCCCCCCCCCCCCCCCCCCCCCACCCAGCATCAAGGTGAACCACTGGGCGTGTGGTGAAAGGTGAAAACGTCTTTAATTCGTCCCCGCTGTGAACTGTTGTGTGCTGTGATGTGTGGAAGTGTGGTTCGGTGGGTGAGAAGGCCAGCGCTGTCACATCTGATGTGTCCCTCCACGCTGCGAGGACTTCACCCAGCAGCCCTGGAGGACGGGGACAATTACCATTCGTGTCTCAGCTGACAGCACCTGTTGTTTGACGCAGCTCCAGTCAGACTAATGCCTGGCCCACGCCAATGCCTTCCATGCGCCGGAAGACTCCAAACAGGCTTTAAAAAGTGTGACCTTCATCTTATCTTACATCTAAAGACAATCCTCTCACATCTAACGTTGAAGACACAATATCATAATATGTTCAGACTGGAGATCTTGCAGGGTCGACTACAATTGAGCCGAATAATTTGGGTTGTCGATCATTCTGCGCATCGCTACAAATTTCATATACAATATCCCGCCTGCATTATCATTTTCAAGACAAGCTGTCAGATGCAATTCCAACACTGGGTTGGTTGCATCCCTCCACCCATTGCAATGCTAAAAATGTTCCAATGGATTCTGTCGTTTGCACTGAAAAGTGGTCTGCAATTCTCTTTTTCAACGCGGCCTCACACTCCAGGATGAAGAATCCTGCGCCTGCATGCCCAGTTTTCAGTTCTTTTCAACCACTTTTGAATATGTGTTCTGATGTGCTTTGTCAGCTGTGATGCCTCATCCAGAAAGGTGGGCGCCTCTCCAAATCCGGCTCAATCAAGTAAATTGACCACAGGTGGATCCAGTCCCGCTGTAGAAACACCTCAGAGATGACAGAGAAGTAGGAGACTCCTGAGCTAAATATCAAGGGGAATAGTAAAGTGTCTCAACTCTGTCAGCGGGATATTTCAATTTCTTGTTAATAAATTGAATGTCTAATTCCTATTTTTGCTTTGTCATGATAGGGTGGAGATTTGAACAGACCACTGGATGCAGCTTTGTTGCCAACGTCTCGCCCTATGTTTTTAAATTATATAATCATCATTGTGGTTCTGTATGATTTTGCATTGCGTGTGCATTGTTCTGAGAGAATACACACACTTATACACACACCTCGAGGGGGCTGCAGGGGCATACATGTACAATTATTCCAAATATGACAATATTTGAATTTGATACAGGTCATGTGAACAGCATTTTCTGTTTGCACATCCCAAAAAAAGGCCTTTTTCCAAATGTAGAATGTTCTGATTAAGACGTGAGATATACCGGGAATATTCAGGTTTTAGAAGCATTCTTTGGAAATGTACACATCGCATTCACAATATGCATATCAATCAGGGTTTTTACAGCAGTTTGAGACATTTTACAGCCTCTTGCCTTGTATATGGCTTAAGGTCAGCTCTGTGCATTGCCATGGTGACTGTACACAAACCAACCAGCTGACACATTGCAGGGCTGAGGTGGAGATGCATGGAGATGCATACACATTACTTTTAAACATTATGAAAGATATCAACAGGTTTTTGCAAATGAGCCGACATTTTTGAGAAGCTGGTTGAAGGAATAAAAGAGGGACGCTGTGTTCGCTGGTGGAAAACTTTAAGAAATCCCATTTTGCACGGCGGAATATTGTCTATTATAGAATAAAGAGGGAACGTAGAAAACATAGTCAATCCCATCTTATTGGAAGAGAGCTATGAAATGTAAATGGACTGTTGTCATAAAGCACTTTTCCCAACGATAAAGGTGTGGTCGAGGCTCGGGGTTCAGTGTCTTGTCCAGGGACACTTTGACATGGGACTAGAGGGCCGGGGGTGGAACCCCCAACCTGAGCCACGTTGTCATTCCCTCCAGGCCCTGTTCCCAACATTAGCAGTGTTTTGTGATTGCTTAATCCTTAATTCCAGTAATTTCAGGTTTTTTTCAAAGGGCGCGCGCCCGTGAGAACCCACGGAGGAAAACATAAATCGGCGCCTATGATATTCAGTGTGTTAAAAAATTGCCATTTTGAATTTTAAAATGCGCGTAAAGCAGAAAATGTGTTTAGACTTTAGGAGACTGGAGAAGAGGTTTTGCTCTTTGTGTGTCAGTTTAAATAATTGTGCTATGCATGTCATTTTAGTGGGTTAGCAATTGGAAAAAAAAAAACTGTAACAATGAGAGGATATCTCATGGACATTAATGCTACCAATGAAATACACTCTTTTGGTTTCAATGAGGCCCCCTTTTCTCACACCAGTGGACTTTATGGTTATAAAGTATTCATTTATGTATAGTATTTCATGCTTCTCTGGTCTGCTTTCCATACTTCTTTGGTGATGGGAGTCTTTGCCGGAGTTCAAACACACCTCTAAATATCATATAAACTCGTAGATAATGTTCAGTTTATTTAATTGTTGCAACGATTTGAAAATATTATCCCACAGTTATGAGCACTAAATGTTGGAATGTCACTCTTGCTTATGAAAGGTCTTCGAAGCGTGCAGAGCAGATCTCTGAATATTCAGCATGCCCTCTGAATCCCTGCAAAGCACACGTGTGTGTGTGTGTGTGTGTGTGTGTGTGTGTGTGTGTGTGTGTGTGGTGTGTGGTGTGTGTGTGTGTGTGTGTGTGGTGTGTGTGTGTGTGTGTGTGTGGGGGGGGGGGGGGGGGCACATTCCTTCTCATGATGGCATACTTACCATACTTAGTGGATGACCCGTTTTTGGACGACGTGAATGGAGCGAGTGTGGGAATGATTGAATAAAGAGATGAATAAATGACGGGGCTGGGAAAGTGGATGGATGGAGCTGTGTTTTGAATAATTCCTCGGTGATGCTGAACAAGCACTCAAGATTTATTCATACGTCACACAACTCGAGCTATATATACACTGTGCATTCATTTGCATCGTTTCTGGGTCGACCTCCTTTTAAATGAAACACGACTCCTTTTTTGGGTTATATGAAGTAAAGAAACAATTCTGGTATTTCATGTACCATTGCTATGTCAGGTAAGGCCCCGACATGGCATCCCAGTTGAGTCGCCATAGTAACGGCCGTTGTAGGCCTTTTCCGGCAGTTTTAACTTGTTGCATTGGCGCCAGTCTATCTGACTGGCTGTTCATCTTGAAAACAGCTGCTAAGCTAACAGAGTAGTCATTGAGACTAGAAGTGATTTCTAAGAACAGTCTAGTTAGGGGTCCAAGCCCGAGGTTCACACAGCAGGGCTGTGGAACCCTATTGTTTTCGTAATCGTAAGGATTCTTCCTTCTTCCTTCTTCTTCTTCTTCTTCCTTCTTATTATTCTTCACCGCATAAACGTGGCGCTGCAGCCTAAACCGTACATGGTGGCGACGCGCCATTTTCAGGACTGGTCCGAAAGTCCGCAAAGACCTCAGCCCAAAAAAATTGATGCACTTCCACTTCTAGGTGGCGCTATACCACAAAAAAAACGCGTTTGGCCCTATAACTCCCAAACCGTACATCCGACATTTAAAAACCTTACATCCACGCGTTCCCTGGATCCTACTGAATCTCGTGATATAGGCCACGCCCACTTCCGCCCACACTTTTATGCGTGGAAAATCAGGATTTATCGAAAACCTACTTTTTCGAGCTCCTCCTAGACCGTGCACTGGATCTGCACGAAACTTGGCACATAGCATCTCCAGACCGACCTGACAAAAAGTTGCATAAACATTTTTTATAGAATCAAAATTGCGCAAATTAGGGGCAACCAAATTTGTGTAGCTAACTATGAAAAAACTGACTTTGCCATATCTCGGCCAAAATAAATGCTATCAAAGCCAAACTTTAGAATATTCCTTGGTATGACTATCTGAGGCTCGATAACCAATTGCATGAACATTAGCCACTAGGGGGCGCTATAAATACAACAACGTTATATCTCATGAACCGCTCATCCAAATTTGACAAAATTTGATGGATGCCACCTAGGCCCACTCCCGAGGCGGTCCTCGCAGTGGGGTAGTGATTGGTGCGCTGCCCGGGTCGCTGGGGATGACTGGCGCGGGGAGGCTTGTTGAAACTGCGTGCAGTTCTAGTTCCATTTTACATTCATAGCTCTCTTCCAATAAAATGGGATTAACTTCGGTTGGATGCACACAGTGTGTAACTTTTCCTCCAATGCACATTAACTGCCCAAAAATTACATTTGATTGTTCCTTCTAAAAAACAATTACAACCTGTTATTATGATAAATATTAGCCTATATCAGTTATTTATTATCAACACGTTTGGTTTGTATGGATCGCTTGGTATTACACTCCTCAAATCTGAAATGAAATGCAGGGATATAAAACAAATAACACCTAATACATCCCCAGGTTCTTTTCCCTCTCCGTAATAAAGGAAACTCGGCTCATTTGTTTCCAATGTCTCTCTCAGGACCCATCTGGACTAATTTAGGAGAAGCAGAACTTGATTATTTAACTCAAAGGTACAAAAAAAAGCGCACACTGAAAGAACTTTGTCCCAATCCCAGACATTTACTGCATGCCATGTTCATAAGGTGCTGAATGAACAGGTCCCTCATTATAGCTGCTGAGCCTCTAACTACACCCCCTGGAGATTAAACATCGCTTTCTGAAACACAGGTTCATATCGGGCTGCACGATATGAGTACAATATCTAATTAAGTTTGGGGTCACTTAGAAATTTCATTGCACTTCATTATAGACCAGCTGATATGAGTGTGTTTCTTAAACCAGGGCAGCAGTTTTCGGATTATGTTATTTGCTTACATAATTCCAAAAAGGTTCGCCAGTGTTTTTCTAGTTAGTTTTTTTTAAATGATATCAGATTAGTGAACAGAATGAGCCTTTGGAACGTTGGATGAATGGTTGCTGATAATGGGCAATGTACCTCCCCCCCCCCCCCCCAATCAGATCAGCTGTTTCGTCTATAGGCAGTGGGATGGAAATTGGCAAGTGACCCCAAACTTTTTGACCGTAATGTATATATACCTAATCATATATTCAAGCTTTTGATCAGAGAGGATTGATGGATTTTTGATAACTCAATTGAACCTTTTTGTGTTGACCCCCCCCCCCCCCCCCCCCCATCAGATATAATAATTCTTCAGCAGAGTATTTATCTTAATAACATGTCAGTGTGGATCTATACTGCATTGACTAATTTTGCTGGATCTATTAATTACGGTGGCCCTAGGTGCAAAACTTGACAACAACACACAACACAACACAAATCACACCACAGCAAATCACACAACACAACAGCAAATCACACAACACAACAGCAAATCACACAACACAACAGCAAATCACACAACACAACAGCAAATCACACAACACAACCAAATCCACACACACTCACACACACACAGCAAATCACACAACACAACAGCAAATCACACAACACAACAGCAAATCGCACAACAGCAAATCACACAACACAACAGCAAATCACACAACACAACAGCAAATCACACAACACAACAGCAAATCACACAACACCACAGCAAATCGCACAACACCACAGCAAATCACACAACACCACAGCAAATCACACAACACAACAGCAAATCACACAACACAACAGCAAATCACACAACACAACAGCAAATCACACAACACAACAGCAAATCGCACAACAGCAAATCACACAACACGACAGCTTATTACACAATACTAAATACTAAATTACTAAGAAACCCAACCATTCCCATTAATTTGGGGTAACTGCCATCTTTGCAAATATACAAAATGAAATACCAAAAATAAAAAATAACAGTGTAAAATATCCAAAAATATACTATGTGCCACGCAACTAATCAGTCTCACCAATTTGCTGTTGTGTGATTTGATGCTGTGTTGTGTGATTTATTGTCGTGTTGTGTGATTTGCTGTTGTGTTGTGTGATCTGCTGTTGTGTTGTGTGATTTGCTGTCGTGTTGTGTGATTTGCTGTTGTGTTGTGTGATCTGCTGTTGTGTTGTGTGATTTGCTGTCGTGTTGTGTGATTTGCTGTCGTGTTGTGTGATTTATTGTCGTGTTGTGTGATTTGCTGTTGTGTTGTGTGTTTGTTTGTTGTGTGTGTTGTAGGATTTGTTGTGTGATGTCTGTCGTTTGTGTGATTTCTGTTGTGTTGTGTGATTTGCTGCGTGTTTGTGATTTATTGTCGTGTTGTGGATTTGCTGTCGTGTGTGTGATTGCGTCGTGTTTTGGATTTGCTGTTGTTTGTGGGATTTGCTGTTGTGTTGTGGATTTGCTTGTTGGTTGTGTGATTGGTGTTGTGTTGTGTTATTTGCGGTTGTGTTGTGTGATTTTATGTCGTGTTGTGTGATTATGTCGTGTTGTGTGATTTGCTGTGGTTGTGCGATTTGCTGTTTGTTGTGGGGTTTTGCTGTTGTGTTGTGTTGTAGGATTTGTTGTGTGATTGGCTGTCGTGTTGTGTGATTTACTGTTGTGTTGTGTGATTTGCTGCTGTGTTGTGATTTATTGTCGTGTTGTGGGATTTGCTGTCGTGTTGTGTGATTTGCTGTCGTGTTGTGGGATTTGCTGTTGTGTTGTGGGATTTGCTGTTGTGTTGTGGGATTTGCTGTTGTGTTGTGTGATTGGTGGTTGTGTTGTGTGATTTGCGGTTGTGTTGTGTGATTTTATGTCGTGTTGTGTGATTTATTGTCGTGTTGTGTGATTTGCTGTCGTGTTGTGCGATTTGCTGTTGTGTTGTGGGGTTTGCTGTTGTGTTGTGGGGTTTGCTGTTGTGTTGTGGGGTTTGCTGTCGTGTTGTGGGGTTTGCTGTTGTGTTGTGGGGTTTGCTGTAATGCTTTGCACTTCAGGGCCACCGTAGTAACAGTATTATAATATTAGGCACACATGTTTTACATTAAACAAGATTACATTGGTAATAAATTGATTTTTATGAAGAATATTCAACATTCAGAGTCTAGATGGCATTAGTGTGTTATGGAACACATGCTGAATGGCAGATGGATGATAGGGAGATGGAGAGGAGGACTGGGCGTAATTGGATCTGAGGATTTCTGGTGTTTTCACTGCTTCTCTTTCTTACTCTTTGCAGTGAGAGAAAGTAGGGCAAGGCCAGCAGCTGTACTGTAAGCCCCCCAGGAGAGGGGGGGAAGAACATTCATTCTTAATACGACCTGCGCACGATCTGCTTATTTCTGAAAATGAAACATGTTTTTCCTTGATTTTAATGCCGTTGGAGCTGGAATTGGAGCTGATTGTTTGGGTTCCACTTTACCACTGCATCGGTATAGTTAAAGGGAGGGG
>NW_022605576.1:910279-911374 GCF_008692095.1 Etheostoma spectabile | reverse complement strand
GGGGCGTGTTAAAGCTTAAGCCTGTGTTACATGGACGAACTCTGTTTCACCCCTCCATGCTACTCCAAGGGCAGGGAGTTTATATTTTATGCAACAATTACCCCATTTTGGTCGGTAGAAGCCCGAATCCTCGCATCTCTGTGTGTTCAGCTCAAGGCACAGAGCTTTTTCCCTTTTCATTTTGGAGACAATATACACTAAGACAGGGACCCTGTTACTATAGCAACCTTGAGGAAGAAAGATGGAGGAGAAGTAGGGCTTATTAAAATAGGGAATGCAAAGGGAATAAATGAGAGAGAGAATTTTTGTTTCCGGGCTCTGTGTCATCTCCCGCCTTGTGCTTCTGTCTGACTCAGTGACACTTTTGTTCAAACAGTTTCAAGGCCTGCAACACCACTAATTAGCTTGATTGCTTTTAAGATCAAATGACATAAGACACACTTTATTGTCCTGTAGGACATTTGTCTTGAGCAAGAAGTGCCGACAACAGCTGCGTACAGTACATGACAGTATACAACATGCATACACTGATGCCCTTTACACAGTAAATTTTCTCACTGTACATTTACAGTAAGATACTGGCAGCAGCCTGCCAGTAAACTACTGTTTATTTACAGTAATCATACAGTTTTTACATGTTGAGGGATATTACTGTAAATAGACACTGATAATACACTGGCAGCAGTGTAATTGCTGCCTATTCATGTATTTTCCAAATGTGCATTGGTATTAAGAGTAAATACCTGCAGTCTGTAACATTCACATACAAATATGTGAGCGCACACAAACACACACACACACACACACAGTACGTCTCACTATCTTTGTGGGGACCCATCATTGATAATGCATTCTCTAGCCCCTTACCCTAACCTTACCCATCACAACTAAATGCCTAACCTTAACCCTCACCCCCACCCTAACCATAACCTGATTGTAGTCCTAATCCTAAAACCAAGTCTTAACCCTCAAACCACCCTTTAAAGTTCTGGGATCCAGCATTTTGTTCCCACAAAGCTGTCCGGACCCCACAAGTATACTGTATTCCCGGTTTTTGTACCCCGCAAATGTAGTTAAACAAGGTCACACACACAC
>NW_022605576.1:897098-910254 GCF_008692095.1 Etheostoma spectabile | reverse complement strand
ACACAGCCACACACACACCCACAACCATACACACACACACAACACACGACAAACACACAGGAAACGCTGCGTCGCAGCTGTATTTGTGGGGACCCGTGTTATAATGCATTCCATTAGCCCCCTTACCCATCACACCTAAATACCACACTTAAACCCCACACCCCCACCCTAACCCAACCTCATCTAACCTAATCCTAAACCAATCTTAACCTCAAACAGCCCTTAAGCTCTGTGCTCCAGGCATTTTGTGTCCCCACAAAGTTGTCGCCGACCCCACAACAAGTGAACGTATTCCCGTGTTTTTGTCCACCACAAATGTCATTATACCAGGAACACACATTAAACAACACACTCAAGTCGACTTCCTTTCTCAGGTCTACTGCTCGAGTCAGTTTTTAAAATCAGGCTCATTTTTTTACACCGAGGCTTGTGGGTAACAGAAGTCTTGCACTCTCAGTAATCATTGAGTCTCTCTCAGCGTCTCTCCAAGGATGTCGCATGCTCTGGTCCGTTTTCTTAGAGTTCTTCTGTTGTGTTTTCGATCCGTCCTCATGTCGTACCCTCATTCTCTCGATGTCTGTCCTCATGTTGTCCTCATGTCTGCCTCATTTTTGTCTTCATGTCCTCATTTGTCTTCATGTTGTCTTCAGTTGTCTCATGTTGTCCGTGTCATGTTGCCCTCATGTTGTCCTCATGTTGCCTCATGTGTCCTCATGTTTGCCCTCATGTTGTGTCCTCATGTTGTCTTCATGTTTGCCCTCATGTTGGTCCTCATGTGTCGTCCTCTGTCGTCCTCATGTCGTCCTCATGTTGTCCTCATGTTGTCCTCATGTTGCCTTCAGTTGTCTTCATGTTGTCCTCATGGTGGTTCAGTTGTCTCATTTTGTCTTCATGTTGTCCTCATGTTTGCCTCATGTTGTCCGAGTTGCCTTCATGTTGTCCTCATGTTGCCCTCATGTTTGTCCTCATGTTGCCCTCATGTTGTCCTCATGTCTCCTCAGTCGTCCTCATGTCGTCCTCATGTGTCGTCCTCATGTCGTCCTCATGTTGTCCTCATGTTGCCCTCATGTTGCCTTCATGTTGTCCTCATGTGTCCTCATGTTTCCTACATCAGTGTTCTTTTAATTCCCCAAAATAACGATTGATTCCACCAACGCTCTTTTCCAAGTACAAATCTCTACTTTCATTAATTTTGGGGCGTCTTATTCAATTTTATAGCATTTGAAAACAAATTGAGTGTTGTTGAAATGTATTGAGTAAATTTGACACATTCCAGTCTGTGATTATCATCAACATCCATTCCTTTATTTAGTCTAAAGAATTCCTAATTCTCTTTTTCTAATTAAAACGTTAGGCATATTCCTTAAAATAGGTTTATTGACCTTAAATTCAAAAAATAACTGTAACTAAGTTAACAAGTCAGTGTTACATAGTGTAAAAACGTAAAGAAAAAAGTGCCAAACTTGACAAAGCATCAACGTGTTGAATCAAGGGAGAAAAAACTAAGAAAGTTAACAACATTAATAAAAAGCGTCAACAAAAGTGTGGATTTTTCATTTTGGAGAGAAGTCAACACGAGGGTTTGGTAAGCCAAATCTGAACTGCGACCAAAACCGTTGAACATAAAGCAGACCATCATCTGCAAGGTGCATTGGTCTCTTTTCCCCGATTGAAGCAGAAGAAATCTCCCTAGGCGCAAGTAGGACAGCGCCATGCACCTTTGAATAATTGTCAGGCCCTCCTTTGTGAATGACACAACTTTGGCATCTCCAGTGTGTATTTTAAATATTGACTCCAGGTTTGAATTATTCACTTGAGAGCGGTCTGTTAAGTCCTCAGAATGTAGCTTCAAGTTTTTTTTTTTTTAAATCAATGTAACTTTGTAACCCAGCCATACATGTGTGTAATCTCTTCATGCTGAGGAGAATTCAATCGATGCTGTTAAACACCGTGAAAAGGACACCTGTCCTCTGAATGTGACAGAAGTCCATTACCTTGGTAGGGAAAGATCATGCACTTTGTGGTAAAAGGTGATATGGACACTAGATGTCAGAGACATACAGACTGGCTGTGTCCTCATGTGAAATCCACATATCAAGACTGAATCCATCAGATAGTCTTTTCTTTCTCAAGCTTCTCCTCGAATTGACTACTTAGAACGACATAATCCAAGTATTCACCCCGATGTGTGCTTCAAAACACTTAAAGACCAAGCGGAGCTTTCCGGGCCTGAGAAGTAAAGCCAATGCTGAAGCTCCATGAGAAGAGTGGTTGACCAGGTGTCACACACGAAGTACCAACAGGCAGACGAACCAGAACGATCTGGAAACTAAGCGAAACAGACGTCAGTGTATGAGGAAATGAGAAAAAATGTCCACTATAATAGGTCCCATTTCAGATCTGACCCTACAAATTACAAAAATCTCAAAATGTGTTCTTTGTGGTCTCTTCAGTCTCTGTTATGGCCCCTATAATGTTCTTTTAAGGGACTAGGTCCTGGTTCTCAGCTGCAACTCCACTGGCTTCAAAAAGAAGTCCATTCTATGAAGTGTAGTGAAAAATGACTCTACTCTCCTTCTGACTTGATTTAGGACTTTGTGTGTCTGCCCTACATGCTGATGAATGGCACCAGTACCCTGGATCCCACTGGAGGACTTGCTTCAGAAGGGTTGAATCAGCATTTCCCCCTCTTTAGCAACTCTAACCTTAGACGCTCCACCCTTTTTGTGTTCTATGTGTCCCACCGTGCTCCAAAATACCAAGATGACTCTGGCTTCAAATGGCGGTCCAGGAACCGATGTTGACGCCACGATGCTACGTCCATTATTTCAGTCTCCAGTTGAAACCTTGCTTCGCGCCCCCCCCCAGGTCAACAGCGAGTCAGCAGTAACAAGAACACACACTTATTCAGTATTTAATATTAACGTTCTCTTGAAATAGTCCTCCGTCATATTCATGACAGCACCCCCGAATGGTGCAGCGGGATCTGAGTCCTGGTGGCTTTTTCTTCCAGTTCGTCAGTCAGCTTGGTTCGGTCCCACCCGAGTCGGCAGGGAGGGGAAAAGGAGACGGGGGGGGGGTTGGGTGAGCGGGCCATTGTCCTCATGTCGGCTTGTGTTACTACAAAAGGGAAGTGTAGTGTTAGCATGCCGTAAATCAGTTTATACATAAGAGTTTGATTTGATTTTTTTTAATAAAAACAGCACTAGTAGACCAGTTCTCAAGCAGGGCTGTTTCTGGACATTTTGGGGCCCTAGGCAGACGTCCACCGCGTGGCCCCTAATTAATTATGTATTCATACCAGTTATAATAGTCTCTGCTTTGGTTTCTGTTTTTTCACCTGTGTTTCTGTTAATCTCTGTGTGTCCTCCCTTGTCACCTTCCTGTCTTGGGTCGGTTCTGTTTCCGTTTTAATTTTGACAGTCTGTTTTCTGTCTAGTCCTGTCTGGTTTTACCACCGGCCTCGTGTTTCCCCGCCTCGTGTATTGTAGTCCCGCCCTGATGTGAGTCACCTGCTGTACCACCCTGTTCTGTTTGCTCGTTTCCTCCTGTGTTCACCCTCTGTGTTCCCGTCGTCTCGGGGCACATCGTTTTGTGTGTTTGTTTCAGGCTGGGTGCTCCGCTTTTGGACGCTTTCCCTGAGGTATTCCCCCCCCCCCATTTTCTCTTTGACCTTTTTTGGGATTTTTTGCCTTTTTGGTTTGGGACTATGTTTTTTTCCTTGTGTCGTAAATCCTTGTCAATATCATTTAGTCCTCTACTTCCATAACTGTAAACAAGTCCTATAGATTTATTTAAATCAGATTTTTTCAGCTTTATTACCCTCGTTTTGTCCTCGGGGTCAAATTGACCCATTTCAAAGTGTTTTACATCAAAATATGGATTTCTTAAAACCAAATTGCCTACAAAAAACATGATATTCCATAGGTTCTTCAGGCAAAATGAATTATCGCTTTCAATGATGTTTTTGTGTGTTTTTGAATTCTTTTTTTTAATGGTGTTCAAAACAGTATCCGGACTAAACTTTAACATCTACCCTCTGTGATCCACTACCTAATTCTAACCCTAATCCTAAAACCAAGTCTTAACCCTCAAACAGCCCTTTAAAGCTCTGGGCTCCAGCATTTTGGTCCCACAAAGTTGTCCGGACCCCACAACAAGTATACTGTATTCCCGGTTTTTGTACCCCACAAATGTAGTTAAACAGGAACACACACATACACACACACTCAAAGCGACTTCTTTCTCCGGTCTCTGCTCTGAGTCAGTTTTAATCAGGCTCATTTTTTTTACCCTGAGGCTTTGTGGGTAACAGAAGTCGTTGCATCTCAGTATCCTTGGAGTCTCTCTCAGCGTCTCTCCCAAGGATGTCCGTCCATGCTCTGGTCTTTTTCTAGAGTTATCAACCAATTATATATATTGCATGCATTGGAGGCATACACTTTTCAATATGAGCGCTGTGAACTGAATTTACTGATTGTTTCATGATGGAATGTTACTGGTACATGTAGGCGATTTGTATGATTTGATTGATGATTTATTTGATATATCTGAAAAAATCAGCAGGAAAGGAAAAAACAAAACAATACCAAACACAAAGAAAACAACACAAACACAGACAAATCATACCTATTTTACCAAAAAACCAAAAGAAGGAGGAGATTGAGAAGGAGCAGGTAGAAGCATAATGCTTACATAGTCCTGCCCCTACTTCCCAATATCATATTAGTACAGAAAAAAACAAATAGATATCAATCAATCAATCAACTTACTTTTCCATCGTTTTCTTAATTAAATTAATTTTGTACCATGCCAAAGGTCCCATGGCATGAAAGTCATTTATGAGTTTTTTTAACATTAATTGTTCAAGGCCACACCCCCAGCCTTCACCTTAGGGGGCCACTAAGGTCTATATAAAATAACTTCAGATACATTATTAGGACCACTAAGGTCTATATGAAAGAGACTTCGATACAGTTTAGGGACACTAGGTCTATGAAAGAGACTTCAGATACAGTATTAGGGCCCACTAAGGTCTATATAAAAGAGACTTCAGATACAGTATTAGGGACCACTAAGGTCTATATAAAAGAGACTTCAGATACAGTTTAGGGGACTACTAAGGTCTATATAAAAGAGACTTCAGATACGTATTAGGGACCACTAAGTCATATAAAAGAGACTTCAGATACAGTATAGGGACCACTAAGGTCTATATAAAAGCATCAAGAGAACTATGCTTAGGGTTAGGTTGGCTGGCTGCCCGCTAACGCATGTACAGAATGTTGATTAATGTGCCTTGTCCTTTATTAATAAAATAAATGAAATGAAGTATTACCTAAGAAGGTCTAAAAGCTGCACGAGCGGCTGTGTTAGCTTTACTACTGTCTGCCATTCTGTTGCTTGGTCGTTACTACCTTGTCACATACAATCATTTGATTAATTTTGAATGTACAAACATGCTATACCGATTAATTAACCCTCATGTCGTCCCTCAGTGTTGCCCTCATGTTGCCTTCATGTTGCCCTCATGTTGCCTCATGTTGTCCTCACATGTCGTCCTATGTTGCCCTCATGTCGTCCTCATGTTGTCCTCATGTTGCCCTCATGTCGTCCTCGTTGTCTTCTGTTGCCTCATTGCTTCTCATGTTCCCTCATGTCGTCCTCATTGTCTCATGTTGCTCCTCATGTGTCTTCATGTCGTCCTCATGTCGTCCTCAGTTGTCTCATGTTGCCTCATGTGCCTTCATGTTTCTTCATGTTGTCCTCATGTTTGTCTTCATGTTGTCTTCATGTTGTCTTCATGTTGTCCTCATGTTGCCCTCATGTTGTCCTCATGTTGCCTTCATGTTGTCCTCATGTTGCCCTCATGTTGTCCCTCATGTTGTCTTCATGTTGCCCTCATGTTGTCCTCATGTCGTCCTCATGTCGTCCTCATGTCGTCCTCATGTTGTCCTCATGTTGTCCTCATGTTGCCTTCATGTTGCTCATGTTGTCCTCATGTTGTTTCTTCAGTTTTGTCCTTCATGTTGTCTTCATGTTGTCCTCATGTTGCCCTCATGTTGTCCTCATTTGCCTTCATGTGGTCCTCATGTTGCCTCATGTTGTCCCATGTTGCCCTCATGTTTGTCCTCATGTCGTCCTCATGTCGTCCTCATGTTCGTCCTCATGGTCGTCCTCATGTTCGTCCTCATGTTGTCCTCATTTTCCCTCATGTTGCCTTCATGTTGTCCTCATGTTGTCCTCATGTTGTCCTACATCAGTGTTCTTTTTAATTCCCCAAAATAACGATTGATTCCACCCAACGCTCTTTTCCAAGTACAAATCTCTACTTTCATTAATTTTGGGGCGTCTTATTCAATTTTATAGCATTTGAAACAAATTGAAGTGTTGTTGAAATAGTATTGAGTAAAAGTTGACACATTCCAGTCTGTGATTATCCATCAACATCCATTCCTTTAATTTTAGTCTAAAGAATTCCTAATTTCTGCTTTTCTAATTAAAACGTTAGGCATAATTTCCTTAAAATTAGGTTTATTGACCTTAAATTCAAAAAATAACTGTAAAACTAAAGTTAACAAGTCAGTGTTACATAGTGTTAAAAACGTAAAGAAAAAAGTGACAAACATTGAAAAAAGCATCAACGTGTTGAATCAAGGGAGAAAAAACTAAGAAAAAGTTAACAACATTAATAAAAAGCGTCAACAAAAGTGTTGATTTTTCAATTTTGACGAGAAGTCAACACGAGGGTTTGGATAAGCCAAATCTGACACTGCGACCAAAACCGTTGAACATAAAGCAGACCATCATCTGCAAGGTGCATTTGTTCTCTTTTCCCCAGTTGAAGCAGAAGAAATCTCCCTAGGCCGAAGTAGGACAGCGCCATGCACCTTTTGAATAATTTGTCAGGCCCTCCATCTTTGTGAATGACACAACTTTGGCATCTCCAGTGTGTATTTTTAAATTATTGACTCCAGGTTTGAATTATTCACTTGAGAGCGGTCTGTTAAGCTCCTCAGAATGTAATGCTTCAAGTTTTTTTTTTTTTAAATCAATGTAACTTTGTAAACCCAGCCATACATGTGTGTAATCTCTTCATGCTGAGGAGAATTCAATCGATGCTGTTAAACACCTGTGAAAAGGACACCTGTCCTCTGAATGTGACAGGAAGTCCATTACCTTGGTAGGGAAAGATCATGCACTTTGGTGTAAAATGTGATTATGGACACTGAGGATGTCAGAGACATACAGACATGAGCTGTGTCCTCATGTGAAATCCACATATCAAGACTGAATCCATCAGGATAGCTTTTCTTTCTCAAAGCTTCTCTCGAATTGACTACATTTAGAACGACATAATCCAAGTATTCTACGACCGATTGTGTGCTTCAACAACTTAAAGACCAAGCGGAGCTTTCCGGGCCTGAGAAGTAAAGCCAATGCTGAAGCTCCTATGAGAAGAGTGGGTGACACAGGTGTCACACACGAAGTACCAACAGGCAGACGAACCAGAACGATCTGGAAACTAAGCGAAAAGACTGTCAGTGTATGAGGAAATGAGGAAAAAATGTCCAATATAATAGGTCCCATTTCAGATCTCTGACACTACAAATTACAAAAAATCTCAGAAATGTGTTCTTTGTGGTCTCTTCAGTCTCTGTTATGGCCCCTATAATGTTCTTTTAAGGGGGACTAGGTCCTGGTTCTCAGCTGCAACTCCACTGGCTTCAAAAAGAAGTCCAATTCTATAGAAGTGTATGAGAAAATGACTCTCCTTCTGACTTGATTTAGGACTTTGTGTTCTGCCCTACATGCTGATGAATGGCACCAGTACCCTGGATCCCACTGGAGGACTTGCTTCAGAAGGGTTGGAATCAGCATTTCCCCCCTCTTTAGCAACTCTAACAACTTAGACGCTCCACCCTTTTTTGTTCTAATGTGGTCCCACCTGGCTCCAAAATACCAAGATGACTCCTGGCTTCAAAATGGCGGTCCAGGAACCGATGTGTGACGCCACCGATGCTACGTCCATTATTTTCAGTCTCCAGTTGAAACACTTGCCTGTCTGCGCCCCCCCCCAGGTCAACAGCGAGTCAGCAGTAACAAGAACAACACATTATTCAGTATTTAATAATTAACGTTCTCTTGAAATAGTCTCCGTTCATATTCATGAGCAGCCCCCGAATGGTGCAGCGAGGATCTGAGTCCTGGTGGCTTTTCTTCCAGTTCGTCAGTCAGCTTGGTTCTGTCCCACCCGAGTCAGGGCAGGGAGGGGAAAAGGAGACGGGGGGGGGGTTGGTGTGAGCGGGCCACTTGTCCTCATGTCGGCTTGTGTTACTACAAAAGGGAAGTGTAGTGGTAGCATGCCGTAATCAGTTTATACATAAGAGTTTGATTTGATTTTTTTAATAAAAACAGCACTAGTGAGACTTCAGTTCTTCAAGCAGGGCTGTTTCTGGACATTTTGGGGCCCTAGGCAGGACGTCCACCGGCGTGGCCCCTAATTAATTATAGTATTTCATACCAGTTATAATAGTCTCTGCTTTGGTTTCTGTTTTTTTCACCTGTGTTCTGTTAATCTCTGTGTGTCCTCCCTTGTCACCTTCCTGTCTTGGGTCTGTTCTGTTTCCTGTTTTATTTTGACAGTCTGTTTTTCTGTCTAGTCCTGTCTGGTTTTACCACCGGCCTCGTGTTTCCCGCCTCTGTGATTGTAGTCCCGCCCTGATGTGAGTCACCTGCTGTACCACCTGTTCCTGGTTTGCTCGTTTCCTCCTGTGTTCACCCTCTGTGTTCCCGTCGTCTCGGGGCACATCTTTTTGTGTGTTTGTTTCAGGCTGGGTGCTCCGCTTTTGGACTCTTCCCTGAGGTATTCCCCCCCCCCCATTTTCTCTTTGGACCTTTTTTGGGTTTTTTGCCTTTTTGGGTTTGGGACTATGTTTTTTCCTTGTGTCGTAAATCCTTGTCAATAATCATTTAGGTCCTCTACTTCCATGAACTGTAACAAGTCCTATAAGATTTATTTTAAATCAGATTTTTTCAGCTTTATTAACCCTCGTGTTGTCCTCGGGTCAAATTGACCCATTTCAAAGTGTTTTACATCAGAAATATGGATTTCTTTCAACCAAATTGCCTACAAAAAAACATGGATGATTCCATAGGTTCTTCAGGCAAAATGAATGATCGCTTTCAATGATGTTTTTGTGTGTTTTTGAATTCTTTTTTTTTTAATGGTTTCAAAACAGTATCCGGACTAAACTTTAACATCTACCCATCTGTGATCCACTCAACATCCTTTGATCTTCACTATTAGTCAAAATAATTAGCAATGTCTCCTTTTTAACTAAACTAACTTATGTATAATTTGATATAAATGAGGTTTGTTGACCATGACCTATTTTTAAACCAGCAACAAAAACATCGGAAAAGCACAAAAAAAATTGTTCATTTTTAATTTTCACCTGGAAGGACAACTTCATGGTTAACAGGAAGACAACACGAGGGTTAAACATGTTGGATGTGTCATGTCACCAACACCACGTGTACCACCCGCTGCCGTACTGCCAGCAAGGAGCCAGAGATGTCTGACTGATGACCGGATGGCGCTCTCTGTTCCAGGGTCTCAAAGCTCCCTGAACCGGCATTACTTGGACCTTGTGTCGTCTTCCCGTCAACCATGCCACTTTTAGTGTTACTCGGTCAAAATTCAAAGTCAAACCACTTTTTGTCACTTTTGTCGTTTCTTTCTGCGCTTTTTTCTTCTTCTTTTTTGACATAAAATTTAAAAAAAAAAAAAATTAAAGCAGATCATTTTCCTCGTGAAGAGCGTTGTAGGGAACCATCCACGTTGTTTTTTTTTTTTTTTGGGCAGTTCAGTTGAAAGAAACTCAAATTTCTGTTACAAACCTTTTTGAAAATGAGTCATATCTAACCCGAGAATAACAATTTAATTTGTTTATAGAATCAATTCATAACGAGTTATCTCAAGACATTTAACAGATAGAGCAGGTCTAGACCACACTCTATAATTTACTAGGACCCTGGTAGTTCCCTCCAGAGCACGCAGTGTGACAGTGGTGAGGAAAAACTCCTTTTAACCCTCATATTGTCCTCGGGTCAAATTTGACCCATTTTCAGTTTATTTAATCACAAAACATGGGCCTTCAAAATAAGCGCTGATAATGTCGACAGAAAAAATATCAAATAACGTTGGAAAAAACATCAAAAAAAGCACCCACAACATTGAAAAAGTGACAAAAATCTCAGAAAAAGCGATAATAATGTTGAATGGTTGACGGTTCATGGTTGATGGGAAGACAACACAAGGGTTAAGAAGAAACCTGGGACAGACCCAGGGTCTTGAGTCCATACGGGTCTGACAGGGCCGGTTGGGGGGGTGATGAACAGTGGCAATAACAATCACAGTACAAGATAATGGAACAGTGACTTAAAATGTTCTAACCCTAACCCTGAGAGAATGATTCTTAATAACAGAGAGGATTTTTCTGGAAAGACGGACAAAAACATGCCTTAATATGTGTGAAATGAAGGTTTAATCTTAAAGGACCCATCTAGGGCAAAGACGGGGTAGACAGCTGTGAGGCGCTGCTCATCAAAGCGTCCCAGTGCAACAGAATAATCCGGTGAGGTCAGAGATAAATAAATAAATGATGATACGGAGTTCAACCTGCAGTGAAACGTGCCCGCTTTTCTCAAGTTATCAGCCACGCAAAACAACGTCAGTAGTCCGGCTTTCAGTGGAGAGTTAAGTGTCCCAAGATGATCTGATTGAGATGAGTCTCCATCTGATGTCATATCTATAGGATCTAATGTGGATTTAGATTAGATCTGATTCAACTTTATTGTTATTGCGCAGTGTACAAGTACAAAGGCAACGGAATCAGCATCCACCACGAGTGCGAAAAAAGCATAGACATGTGGTGCATAGGCAGGACAGGAAATATATTATGGATATGTAATATGATGAATGTGTAAACAACATGTACCGAGATGTGTAATGTAGAAGCAGTGGCATTGAACTAGTAGTGATAATAATATAGATATAGATGTATCAGTGCATTAAGATAATTTATAAGAAAGATTTGTATTAAATGAAGCATCATTTTTGATCCTATGGTCTGGGAATGAGCAGTAGTGTACAGGCTGGTGGGATTGGATACAATATATTATTAGAAATATAACACTACTTATTGTACTTCACTTTATTTCTTTTTTTTTTTTAAATTTAAATTAAATGAAATGTGACTTTATAATTCAAAGGAGGAAATGAATTTGGTTAGACGTGCACACGGGGGCAAAAACAGCACAGAAAAACTTAACGGTCATTTAAAATGTTGGCAGTTTAGATTTTCCATAGTCTATAAAAGAGTTGCATTATTAGAATTAATTTCCATTTTGAAGTGTTAACCTTTTCCCGTGTTTTAGGGTTTGTGGTGAGCTTTTGGGGACTCCATGTCATGTCCAGGAGGTGTAATATATTATTAAATGGCTTTAGAGTAGAAGAAACGGAATCTAAAATGATGACAAAGACATGGATGAGAGGACATACATCGATTGGTTTCAATAGCAAACATTTATTCCAATCATTTGCACAATGCACAATTTCTCATCCCCCCTGATCAACGAGCTCTGAGTACTCGGTGTCCTCGCCGGCGTCCTCTGTCTTTAACCAACCAAAATAGACCTGCACAAAAATGTAACTATTGAGCCGCTTTTATTTCTTCTTTTTGAACTCGACTGTTTTACCAGGGTTTTCTCTTGCTGCATAGAATTCACACAGCTGATCACAGTATCAGGAGAAAAAAAACATGAATTGTTCATCCAGGGACAACACAAGAGGCTACACATGCATAGAGCATCCATTCACAGTTCTACTTATTGGATCTACAGTTCTACCCACGTGTCACATTACACTGTGATTTCACAGGACTTTGGAAAAGACTCTAAATCAGACAAATTGTTCAAAACAATGCCATAGAAATATTCACACCATATGTTTTTTTTTCTTTATAACCAATCTATATATTAGATATATTACTCTTGGGGGGGGGGTTCTATTTGTCATTGGACACTGTTAAGGCTTTGATCTAAAGAATGTAACTTGTATTTTGCACCCTCACATCATGTAAGATCAACTTTGTAAAGATGGCCGTGATCAGATGATGTCATACAGGCTGGTTTCACATATACAGGGTCATGTACTGCAAGTATGGAGTACAAATAGAAATAAAACATGTTGTTCTTGAATCAATGAGAGATGTTTTAAGTGGTTAGCTGTATTGTAATTTCAACGTTGAAAAGGGACAAAAACATCGGGGGGAAAAACAGCAAAGGGTCGAAAAAGACGACCAAAACGTTGATAAAAGGTTTTTTCATTTGAAATTTTGACTCAGAAAAACAAAAATTTGCAGGTTGGCGGAGAGACAACACCAGGGTTAAGTCAGTGTTATTCGGTTATGGTTATGGTTATGGTTCATGCGTCGTGACAGTGTCATGTCACTCTTATGTAGATACCGTCAAGTAAAGTGTTACCACATGTTATAAGGTTGAATATAACGTTATTGAGATATTCAATTTCATTATATATGAAAGATATGAAATGATCTACAGTATATTGGGATAGAAGACTCTCGCCATATGGCTTTAAATAAGACAAAAGAATATATTTAAAATACCCAATCCACCCGGATTACTTTGAAAACAAATACTCTTTTTGAGTTATTAAACTACTGTATGTACACATTTCAAATTCATATGTTCCAGTGAGCTGCATTTAAGGAAAAGAAGAAAAAAAAGAAAACCAGCCTGTATTATTCATTATTAACAGTACTTAGATAAAAAAAGATTGTCTTATAACTCTTTCTATGAAACACAGAAATAAACTCTTAAACATCTGGAAATTCCTTTTTTTTGTTGAATTCTTTTAGCACATTTATGATAAAAAATATTATGATATGCAGTATAGAAAAGTGACCATGCAAACTGGGCTATAGAATAAACCATGTACATCATAATGCAGGCGTGCTATACAAATACTGAAAATTACATCTGATGATTTATATTCTTTTTTTCCATGAAAAATTCGAGCTTTGGCAAATGTTCTCATATAGTCACTCTGGCAAAACATGTTCATTAACAC
>NW_022605576.1:892768-897088 GCF_008692095.1 Etheostoma spectabile | reverse complement strand
AAATTTTATTTATATCCAGCGGTGCTCATTTAACCAATGAGATACTAATTAATGATATGCACTCTAATGTAAAGCACTGTAAACAACAGTCACTATCCTGTTTGTTCTTAGTATTAATGTAAAAAATGAAAACATACTCATGTGAGAGTACTGTCGGCATAAAGAGAGAGCTGGCAGCCTCTACGTTTGGTACTCTGGGTTGGTTGTTAGAAAATCTGCTGGTTGCTTTATGGCACAATGGGATATTAATCTTTCCAGCGTGCACGGCAGAAATCACCTGTTACATGCTTATCCAGGGCCGCAAAGCCAAAGATCCCAAAAAATGTTTTCATTTGATGATGAGAATCACACCGAGGTATTACAATTCAACCGCAAAATTGTATATTGCTGTTGAAAAATGCTACATGTAGTACCTGTACGACAAATCAAGTTGGAGCACAGTGCTTTACAGAGCTTCCAAAGAACAAGTATCCAAAAGGATTTAAAGTTTTTCTGGGAACATGTGGTTTAGGAAATACGTTTGCTCGCCATCTTTTGGTTTGATGTGGTGGTTTTTCTTAGTTGGGACTCAACTGGGAGAGTCCCATGCCCATACAAGCCCTAGAAGTGCTCAGACTGTCAACCCCAACCCTAACCCAAACCCCCCAACCCTAAACCACCCCCTAACTCTACCCCCACTTTGTGACATTTGGTTGTGGCTTGTGTATTTCTCAAAATGTTCACTGGATAGCTACAAAGAAAGCACTTTTAAGCAGAGTGAACCTCGAAATTCAGTTGGGTGGATTCAGGTCAACGATTGCATTGAGTTTTGGAAATGGACTTTGTATCTTGTGGTCTAAATAAGCACAATATTTGACTATTTTGCTGCTTTTTGTGCTATAGATGGACATCCAAATGTAGGCTATAAAGATAAGGTCAGGGTTCACACTTTACAAGGTACAGTAAACACATATTTCAGTGCAAGTCACAGCATATTTGACTTCATCGCTACAGAAGGAATGCTAAGCACACTTATGGTTCCAAACAGTATTCTGTTGAGTATGTGGGATCTGTACAGAAAGAGACAAAATACAAAACATATCTCTGTGACATATGAATGTCATTGTTGCTCACTCTAAAATAATTCATTCTTTATCTATTCAAATGATAGTATGTTGTATAGTAAATAGTATTCTCAGGTGTAGCACCCTTTTCAAACATGTGCATGGGAGTCTTGCAGCTATGATACACCTATTTTGCTGTAGTTGGCTACAGTTACTGTGCTACTTTCTTTTTTCGGATGCTTCATATCCAAAACATACGGAACGGTTTATAAAAGGTTCTCCTGTCCCCAAAGCACTGGCACATCATGGACATTACAATAGGTTTCCTAAGGAGTGACCACAAAAGTACACAGCGATTATTTCTACAACACGTAAAAGGTTGTGATTTAGTGGTAACACGTACAAAACTCTCATGCTGAATAAAACCATTTTCTTTTGGAGTTATTATGATATATACAGTGGCAGGTACTACGGTCTTAGTCCAGCTGTCTTGAATTATTAGCTCCATCTTCTCCAAAGTTTCCAGTCATTCCGTACGCTATTCCTTGAAAACAGGCGTTATGGACGTTCCTTTGTAGAAAACGTTGCGGGCGTTGTCTGGGCTGTTGGCGCGCTCTGGAATCAGGATGATGCTTTTGCCTTTTCTCCGCAGCGTGGACTCCCGACTGGAAGCGACAGAGGGGGTTTCTGAAGCGCCCTCTCCGCCTCCTCCGCCGCCACCACCTCCTCCAGATCCAGAACCACCACCATCCCCTGGCGTGACCCGTATGGTGGAAAGCCCCTGGGGGTGGTGCCTGTGCTCCGACTGGCCGTTGTTCTGGGTGTGAACAGTCACTATGGGCGGGGTGCTAACGGTGGCGGTGGTGGTAACGATGTGATTGCCTCGCTTCCTGTCAATGGACCCTTCACGTATCGAGTCTGGGCTTTCCGAGTCTCGGTTTAGATCGTTGAGCTCGAAGGACTGCTTCAAAGTCCCAACTCCTCCTCCCGCTCCACTGGTCCCTGTGCCTCCACCAGCCCCAGTGCCATGGTCCAGGGAACGCCACCTCCATGATCCGCTCCCATCTGTGGACGGCGCTTGGATCACCGGCCTGTTGTTTTCAGGGTGGGCCTCTACTCTGACAATTGCTCCGGTGCTCCCTGAAATGCTCCCTGTGGTGCTGCCCAACGGGCTCGGCCCCGTGGTGCTGGCGGCGTCTTGGTCCGTTAGTGCCCTGTAGCGACCAGAGCCCTGGCAGCCCCCGGTGGCGCTGCAGCCCATGCTGCCCTCGTCTAGGCTCTTGGAGTGGGTCTGTAGCAGGCCCTGCTGCTTGGAAAGAGCAATGACTTGCATGAGTCGCGGCTGGCTGTTGCTATCGTTAGTCCTGCAGCCTGCAGTCTTCTCCGCTGCCCGCTGCCAGTTCGCCTGAACTGAGCTATTTATTGTCGACATCGCCTCGCTCCCCCCTCCTCCTCCCCCCGTCCTCGGGGAGGTGGGGTTGTAATTCTCATGGGCTTCCTCTGGTATGTGAACGAGCTGTGAAGACCCAGGTCTGGACTGCATGGATATCCGCGCCCCTCCGGTGATGCCGCTGCAGTTGCTGGGCAGGGTGGTGCTGGCGCCCGTGGCCAGTTTGGACATGTAGGCGTGAGCATCGAAGCCCCCGTTCAGGCCCACAGCCGAGGGCTCGGAGCTGGATCGGAGCTCCATGCTGCCGTGGTGGTGAGGATGCTGCGAGGACGGGCCCGATGACGAGTCCACGGAGGACGAGAAGGAGTCTGGGATCTGCAGGGAGCATTTGTGGTTGTTGTTCTTACTTTTCCATTGAGACAGAAGCTGCTTTGAGCGGCTGGAGTCCATGGAGGCATGGTGGAGGGTTGCAGCGTGGCGTCTGGCCGCTTCCTCGTACGCTGCCATGGCCTGGGGGGTGTGGACCCGAGGAAGCGTGTGGCTGAAGGTCGCGATGGCGTCTTTGCTGTGGGGACTGCGGGGGGAGATCACTTCCACATCTGCACTGGAACGCTGCAGACAGTCCTCAGGCCTCTGCAGTGGAAGGCCTCGGTGGAGGAGGCCCTCGGAGTGGGAGGTGGGCATGCCGGGCTCCCCCGCCATGCTGGCTTTCATTTGAAGGTGGTGGAGTACGGCCTCCTGGCTGATGTGGGGCAAGGAGCAGGGGGGGCGGTGTATCATCGGAGGGGGGCTGGCACTGGCCTCCTCATTAGGCTGAAAATTTCCGACTGCGTATAACCCCTGGCAGCAGAGAAACGGAGAAACATTATTGCCAGTGCAACATTTAACTTCATGCTTATTTAGCTTGATACCTTGATGAGTTCTTTGTCAAAGCATTTCAAACAAATTTAAAGAAAACCTTGAGTTCATGGAATATGTTGCGTGTTTTGCTGTGGAAGACCTTAACTTGTGGGTTTAACCAAACAGAAGCCATTGGGTTTAACATACGAAGACCTAACATCAGTTTTCAATGCAAGTCTTTTCTCTCACTGGAAGAAAATAGCCACAAACGACATGACAGGTGAATTTCAAACGACTTTCATTATTCGAATTTCCGTTTTAGGCCAATGTGTGTGTTGGTTAGTCCACTACTTTAAAAAATCTCAGCAATTATTTGATGGCTTGATGTGAAATTAGGCCCTCCAACTGATGAACCCAATGACTTCCATTATGGAGGACCATTGCTCTTGACCTCAGAGAGAAACAATCTCCAGACAGGCCCTTTGAACTGGGAACCATTGGAAATGAGGCTGTTGATGGGACTGGCCCCTACCAGGTAGACAGCAATGGCTCCTCCCAGCAGGAAGCCCAGGTAGACGTCGATGGCGTGGTTCTTGTACTGAATAATGCGGGTCAGACCACAGATAATGGCACAGATGATGAAGGAGAAGACCAGCAGGGGCTTGAGCAGTTTGGATGAGTCTGTCAACGTGCTGTTGAAGTACATCTGTGGACACATGACACAATGTGTGATTTATTTTTTATTGTCCTTTTGAGTATAGCTCTGTGCTATTCCATAATCCCTCCCTGGCAGCATTATTTGGCAAGAGTTATCCTCTCTTCACATTTCATGTGGGATGGATTAATATGCCAGCGAGACTTTAGGACCTTTACTGGGAGACAGTGTTTGTCTCGAGATTACTGCCCAATATATTGTTTTTTATAGTCATCGCAATATCAACTGGTGCAATGAACACATCGCAAAAGGCTGCAACATATTGGGGTATACAAGATTTTTTTTTACTTTATTGGAGAGGGGGGTCTCTCTCTCTCTCTCTCTCTCTCTCT
>NW_022605576.1:884180-892758 GCF_008692095.1 Etheostoma spectabile | reverse complement strand
CGACCTGACTGCAGTTCGTCTTGAGTGGGCAAATACTCACATTCGATGGTGTCTGGCACTTAGGAGAGGTGGAGACAACACCAGATACTGACTGGTGTTATACGGGGAAACTGCACATTTTAAGTGGACGTTTTACAGATGAATGGATTTGACAAAATAAAAGCAAAACTAGCACGGAGGAAAGAGCCATGTTGAAAAGTTAATCTTGTCTAATTCCAGCGTCCACCACTCAGTGTTTGGCTTCTACTGTATCGCAGGCGCTTCAGTGAAAGATGAGCGGGGTTAAGTGGTTGCGTGGGCTCAGACTATTACTCACCGAAACATAGACAGCGGCAAAGGATGCCAGGGTAGCGTGCTGTGATGGGAAGGATTTTCTGCAAGAGATGAAAGAACAGAAATAGGCTCAGCCAACGTTCACATGTGTGTGTGTGTGTGTGTGTGAGTCAACAGGAGGTGGAGAGAGGGTTCAACCACAGTTAAAAACTCCAGCTCCAAGCCAGTGACCTACAACTCCGGATACTCGCTCCTCCAAACAGCCCCCATCGTTACGCCTGACTCTGCCCTCGTGTCAAACCCCGCCGCAGCATTAACGCACTACCACCATTCAAAGTCAATGGAAAGACCTGCGTTTTTTATTTTTGTTATGATAATTTTTTGGGCCTTTATTTTGATAGGACAGCTGAAGACATGAAAGGGCAGAAAGAGCGGGGGAACGACACCAGCAAAGGGCCGCAGGTCGGACCCGAACCCGGGCCCGCTGAGGACCTGAGCTACCCGGGCGTCAGAAAGACCTGCGTTTTTGCCAGACCGCTTGATTGGCTGACGCGGTCTGTTTGAACGCAGCCTTCCATCCGGAGCCACTGGAAAGTTCTACCCCTGTTGTGGGGACTTTTTGCTCCAGGAACTTCATGCTCAGAAACTATATTCCAGAGGCACAAAAAGCAGATCAAGTTGTTGAGTTCTAAAGGTTCCAGGAAAATCTATGGAAATGCACTATTTTGTCTTGCTCAAGGGAGCGCTTAACTATGGCGTTTTTTTTTTTTTATGAGTCAGTAGATCCTTCAGCTTCTGCTGTCGAAATAGGTTCGTAATACCCCTGGTGCCCAGCCACTGCAGCAGAACAGCTTTTCATGCTGCTCTGCACACTAGACTGAAGCTAAAGCTGCCACAGACAGAGTGGAAGACAGAGTCTGTGCCAGGAGCACTGGGTTATATTTAGACCTATAGTCTGCATGGGTCAAACGTATCCTCATCCCCAGGTTCAGCACGGACGGGGCTGCGAACACAAACCCGCTCGGTGTGGATGACTAAAAGAGTCCCTGTTATACTGTAGGCATATTCTGTCAATTCTCCTGCCAGTGTAATACAACTTAATAATGATAATAATAATAGATAAAACTGGAATGATTAAAAAGAATGAAATAATTTCAAATAAAGGCTTGTGTTTCAAGAAAAAAACTGTTTATTCATGTTTTTCAGGCCTGGCCAAGGATTCATTTTTCTGATATTATTTACTTTTCTTGTCTGATATATATATATATATATATATATATATATATATATACACACCGGGTCCAAAAAGTTGGGGTCACTTAGAAATTTCATTGCACTCCATATATACAGAATACCAGATGAGATCCGTTGCATTGCTTTTTAACCAGGGCCGCAGTTTTCAGATACATTATGTGTTTACATAATTGCAAAAGGGTTCTCCAATGTTTTTCTAGTAGTTTTTTTTAAATGATAACAGATTAGTAAACAGAATGAGCCTTTGGAAGCTTGAAAGAAGTGTGGGATAATGGTCAATGCAGATATTACATCAAAGATCACCCACCCTCAGATCAGCTGCTATTCTGTCTATAATGGAGGGGAATGGAAATTTGTAAGTGACCCCAAAAATTTGACCGGTAGTGTATATATAACAGAAGCACTTTATATATATTAATATATAAAGTGCTTGTGTTAAATCCAAACTTGACCCTTGAGTCCGGACTTGGACTCGGCCATTGTACTAATATTCTATTAGGTCTTAACCGACTCCAGCACTATATTCTTTTTTCTAAAGTAACTTTCTCCCTCTAAACAAAACCCCTGATGAAACTTGCGTGTTCAGGAAACAGTTATTGTTAAATTCATAATCCATCTAGAACAGGCATTGGCAATGGTCGCCTGGTATCCGCCTGGCTGCATCATAAAACCCAATCATCAGGCAGTCATCAGTTTCAGGATTTGATCTTTTCTGTCTCAGTCATGACTGTCTCTCAATTGGACTCGGACTTGAAACTAGGGCTGGCAAATATTCCAATACTTTTGACCAAATACATCGAAGTAGGGTTGACTATCGGTGCTTTCACAAAATATTTACTTATTGAGATTTGTGGTAAACAATCATCAATCATGTGGATATACTGATTTAGTGGGGTAAATGCAAATAATAGAACATCTAGAACAGTCTGGAACGTTCATAGAATGTAAACGACTCACTTTACTGTAACGCAGCCTTTAAAACCAGGAAAGGACAACACTTTATATCAATATTCTACAATATCCAAGCTCATAGATGATATCTAGTCTCATATTATGATATCAGTTTATATTGATATATTCCCCAGCCCAACTTGAACCTTTTTGGGCTCGGTCTTGACTCTGTCTCGACTAGTCCTAGTCTTGGACTGGACAAAGGTAGACTTGACTACAGCCCTTCTTGGTCTCTGTCAGTAGGAGTCTGCCTACCTGCCCTGGATGATGGCTGCGGGGTCGGCCCCCGAGCAGATGTCCTCCAGGATGTAGGGGTTCTGCTCACAGCTGACGTTGAGCGTGGTGTAGTTTGGTTTACACACGGTGAGGAAGTAGGGCGCAGGGTAGCCCGTCATCAGCTGCAGGATGTCCGTGATGAGGGCCGTGGCACAAAGACCGAAAGCATGAACGCCTGAGGACAGAGGACGGGGTGGAAAGGTTGGAAAGTACAGACAGAGCCAGGAGGACATGAGCAACGCTGAAAACAAAACCTGTTTCCTCGCCCAACTCGCAAATACTGAGTCTTGTTCAGTGTCTCTCAGCGTCAGACCCAAACCCTGGTGGTGGACCCGGGCAGGTCCACCACGGTGCTGTAGTATGACGTGGTATTAGGACAGACCATGGTAGAGAGTAGTATAAAAGATCGAAAAGCTGCATATGGAGGCAGGTTTAAATATTTATTTAAATAAATATTTAAACAATAAGGAGGTGATTTTGTCTGACTTTGTCTGAGGTACAAATAGCTCAATAAAATGTTTTCAAATTGGGTTTCACCAAACAGCAACGATATGCTTTTTGTTTCCCATGAACTCAATTTTTTCTGTATCTTCATCATGAATCACACGTAGAATTGAGCTATTATTGATGCATGATTCATGCATGAAGGTGATTCCTCGCTAAATCACTCAAATAAAGATGCATGCTACTCTTGCCATCACCATCAAAACCTGGCAATGCAAGACCAAAAACTTAACTTACTTTAAATTAAAAGATCAGAAAAAGAAATGTCTTAGTCCCACTATCGCTTCCTCTGTTCTGTACTCAGCATACAGATATGTCAGAAAGAAAACTGGGAGGCTTACTCACAAATTTTGGATTTAAGATATAATCTGATAATCTGATATAATATGATCTAGCCGTTAGCATGAGGCCATATTATTTACCCAGGGAGTTTAGCCATGTGGTTCTCTCTGTGTTTACATCCCTCCGAGAGCGGACGCAGCCGCTGCCTGTGAGAATTCACTCCGTCACAGCAGCGCTGCAGACACAGCACCCAGGCCTTATGATCATCTCTGGGGACTTTAACCATGCTCTTTGGACTGCACTTTGGCTGTTTTTCACCAGGTTGTAGACGTCCAACCAGAAACAAGGACAATTGATCTCCTGTATGCTAATGTGAGGGAGGCATACAGAGCGACTCCCCCTCCCCCCACTGGGGAAGTCTGATCACAACCTGGTTCATCTACAGCCACTGTACACCCCCCTGGTCCAAAACAGCCTGACAACTCGCAACAGCAGGAGGTGGTCCCCTGGATGGAAAGTGCCCTGAGAGACTGTTTCAACACCACAGACTGGGATTGCTGCATCCCCCGCATGGTGAGGACATAGAGGGATGACACACTGTCTGACAGACTACCTGAACTTTTGGCAGACTGTGTCTCCCCTATCAAAGACGTCCGATGTTACCTAACAACAAGCCATGGTAACACAGAGGTTAAGGCTGTCCTCAACAGGAAGAAGGCTGCCTTCAGGAGCAGGGACAGGAGCCATGAAGGCAGCACAGCAGGAGGTGAAACACTGTGTGAGGGAAGCTAAGGACAGCTACAGGAGGAGGTGGAGCAGAAGCTGAGGGACCAACAACATGAGGGAGGTCTGGGAAGGTGTGAGACCATCACAGGTCACAACACAAAGACCAGAACTACAGGGGGACAATGGAGAGGCCAGGAGCTGAATAAACTTTTCAACAGGTTTAACCAGCCCTTGCCCCCCCCCCCCACCCTCACCGCAGCATGTTCCCTTCCCTCCACAACCCTCCCCCCTGACACCACCACATCCCGTCTACACACACTCCCCCCCAACACCGCAATACCCCCCTCTTCACACCTCCCCCCCACACCCGCAATACCCCCCTCTTCACACCTCCCCCCCACACCACAATACCCCCCTACTCCTCAATACAACCCCCGCCCCACATCACCACAGACCAAGTCAGAGGACAGCTAAGGAAGCTCCGGCCCAGGAAAGCAGCAGGCCCGGATAAGTGTTGTCCGAGACTGCTGAAGACCTGCGCAGCAGAACTGGGGGAGCCGCTCCAACGGATCTTCAACCTTAGCCTGCAACTAGGGAGAGTGCCCACCCTTTGGAAGACATCCTGCATCGTTCCAGTTCCCGAAGAACAGGCCCCGAGCTGAATGACTTCCGACCGGTGGCACTAACTTCACACCTGATGAAGACTTTGGAGCGCTTCTCCTCAGCCTCCTCAGACCTCGTCCAGCCCGCCAGGACCTCCTGCAGTTTGCGTACCAGCCAGATGTTGGTGTGGAGGACGCCATCCCTACCTGCTACACCGGGTCCACTCCCATCGAGAAGGGAATGGCACAGTAGGGTCCTCTTCTGGACTTCTCCAGTGCCTTCAATACCATCCCCCCCCTATACTCCAGGACAAATTGACAGGATGGGAGTGGACCCCTATCTGTGACTGGATCAGAGACTACCTCACCGACAGGCCACAGTACGTCAGGCTAAAGGACATCATGTCTGACACTGTGGTCAGCAGCACTGGAGCCCCCCAGGGCACAGTGCTGGCCCCTCTTCTCTTCACCCTGTACACCTCGGACTTCTGCTACAACTCGGAGCTGTGTCACATACAGAAGTACGCAGATGACACAGCCATCGTTGGGTGTATCAGCGGTGACAGGGAGGAGGAGTATCGGAGTCTGGTGGGGGACTTTGCTCTCTGGTGTCGCACTAACTGCCTACAGCTCAACACCTCTAAGACGAAGGAGCTGGTCATTGACTTTGGGAGGTCCAGACCAAGACCACGACCGGTCCTGCTAGAGGGAGTTGAGGTGGAGGCAGTTCAGTCGTACAAATACCTCGGGCTGTGGCTGGACAGCAAACTGGACTGGACAACACACAGCAGCCACCTGTACAGGAAGACACAGAGCCGGCTGTACTTCCTGAGGAGGCTGCGCTCCTTTAACATCTGCAGCAAACTGCTGTGGATGTTCTACCAGTCTGTGGTCACCAGTGTCCTCTTCTACACTGTGGTGTGCTGGGGGCAGCATATCAAAGAAGGACACCCACAGGCTGGATAAACGATCAGGCGCCGGCTCTGTGTCGGCATGAAGCTGGACTCACTGGTGACGGTGGCAGAGAGGAGGACATTGGACAAACTGCTGACATTACTGACATGCCAGCCACCCCCTGCACACCGTCATCACACCCAGGGGAGCCGGTTCAGTGGAAGGCTGCTCCTTCCAAGTGCCGGACCAACAGACCAAGGACTCTTTGTCCCTCATGCCATCCGACTATACACTCCTCACTAGGGAGGAGGAAATAGGGCAAGAGACATACTACATACATACTATATACATACATACATACATACATACATACTACATACTACATACATACATACATACATACATACATACATACATACCACATACAACATACATACATACTACTCACACCTGGACTAAATTCACACCTGGTCAATTTATAATCATTTATAATCATTTTTAACACTGGACTAAACACTGACACTTTAATAATAATTTATGGTCTTTTCTTTGTTTATTTGACAAATGGTCTTATAGTTGTTATAATTTATTGGTATTTTGTGATTTTGGTTGTCTTTATACTGTCTTTTATCTATTTTTTATTTCTTGTTCTTGCTAAAAACTGCTGCTGAACTTTCAATTTCCTGCGGAGTCATCCCAAAGGTCAATAAGAAGTCGAAGTCTATAGACCTGAAGAGCAACCAGCGCTGATTAGAGAACACAGTTGTCACTCTGCAGATTATCCTGAGCCCTGCTTTAGTTGGCATGTTGCTACGCACACACACACACACACACACACACACACCACACACACACACACCACACACACCACACACACACACACACACACACACAAAGAGATCCTTTGCCTGATGTTGTTAAATGGGAGTCGTGGATAAACTGTCTGTCGTCAGTCAGCCTCCATACTGTCAGACCAGTGAATAGAAAGAAAGATTAAAACGTGGCGTACCAACGAAGCGGACGGCTCTGCGTATGAAGGAGTTGAAGTTGCAGCCGGCGGCGTTGATGTTGGCTTCCACCCCCCCCCCACTCTTCTTCCGAGACAGACAGCAGAACACGATGGCCTCGCCGATCATGATCTGTGAAAAACCAAACACAGCACGCTGTTAGCACGTGTTAGCATGCGGGGGGGGGGGTTGTGAGGGCAGACACGTCTCCTCATCTTTTTACCTTTTACGTTTGCTTTTACCAGGGTCACACAGGACATGTCCCAGCATGCACTGAGAGGAGAGGCCGGCTCCACTTTAGCCTTTTGCTAATATGTTGTTTTATGTGAAACTTTGTGTGGTCTTTGTATTTTTGGCCTGGCCTCGGCTGTAAGTTAGTCAGTCTAGACCACATGCTCTAACTTACAAAGACCCAACAATTCCTAACTTCAACATATATGACTCATAATAATTATAGCAGCGGGTAAATATAATATCATAAATGACATGATGAACAGTGGCAATTACGGTAACAATAAAGAGAAGAGAACTATGACTGTTAAATGAAATTGTGTGATGTGGGGGGGGGGGGAGTCCCACAGCTCGGCCTATCTATGGCTCTCTCCGAGCGGTGGTTCAAGCCAAGACACAAACACACACTCAACCACAAGTGACACATGGCGTTGCCGTGGGATACCTGGCTATCTGCAGAGCAACTGACTCCAACCACAGGACAGGAAAATGTGTGTTTACATGTGCATAATGCTAAATAGGGCAGAGAGAGAAGCAAGTACTATAATAAGAGAAATAATACGATAGGGTAAATAATCCACCCCCCTACACCCAACACCTTAGACCTTAACGAAGGTCGGTGACACCAATCAGCCTCTAAATCCACACACATAACTCCTGTTATGATTCGACACACTGTCAACCTTTGAGTTAGTAGTATTGATTATTTTCTTTTGTGTCTTTTGTTTCCTTTGAAATCAAACGTTTTGTCAAAAAGGTTTTAACCTGTGGAACAGTTTGATACAGATTGCAAAAATGTGTAGTTCACTTTGAAAAATGTTAAAAAAAATAATAATCCTTGCCCTGTACAGCACACCATAGGGTCCATTCCATTCATTTTGAAAGGGTGTGTTTAGGCTGCGGGGGGGGGGGGGGTGGGGTGGGGGGGACAATGGTAGCAGGGGGGACACTCAAAAACTTGAGACTGACTCAACTTTTGGAGAAATGCGTTCCCCTGCTGTGGCCGATCATGTAAATGGAGATCGGAGTGTTTTGAGAGGAAACAGGAAACAGGAAACGTCACTGCCTCCATCTCTGCCACAAGAAGGTTTTAAAACACCAATCCCGAGCTCTGAACTGCCCGGGAGTTTGCGTAATCGCCGAATGTTTCCGACAAAAACATAAGCTCTCGCTCGTCACTTTTCTTTCTCTCTCTCCGTCTCCGAGAAATGACGTTGCCTTCAAGTGCGGTCGGAAACACGAGATCTAAAACCGGTCTGACAGAAAGCGGTAACTGTGAAATCTAAAGTCCACTTGTCCTATGTTGGGGGGGGGGGTTAAAGAACACAACGTTTCATTAACACTCGCTCCGCCTGACATCTCGGGATGGGGATCGTTAATTATTGATTATTATTACTGATATTGCCACAGTTTTTCGAGACTGCTTATCTGAGTCTTTATAAATCTAATTTTAAATTTATATTTGGTGGAACGGTGAGATGATGAATTATTAATCTTAACTGAACTAGTATTGCTTTTATTGCAAACACTGAGTCTGTGACTGTTTAACCCTTGTGTTGTCTTTCCGTCAACCATGAA
>NW_022605576.1:881153-884170 GCF_008692095.1 Etheostoma spectabile | reverse complement strand
ACATTTTCTGATATTTTTGTCACTTTTTCAATGTAGTGGTCCTTTTTTTCATGTTTTTTTCTAAAGTTCTTTTATATTTCTAATAATGACATTTTCAGCTTATTTCGAAGGTCCATTTTTTGTGATGAAAAAAACGGAAAAATGGGTCAATGTTTGACCCGATGACAACATAAGGGTTAATTTCTTCTGTCTGATGAAGCGCCCCACAGAAGCCAGTTTTGAATGATTTGCAGTGTGGTGGTGGGGGGGGGGGGGCTTGTTTTTACCCATGGTCTTTACTCACAGACTGTGCTCGTAAACAATTGTTCCAGTTTGCGCATGTATCCATTTTTAGACATAATGATATATGAGCCATACGATCCACTAGTCTCCATAGCAGTATTGATAAACTCGGACCTTATTCATTTTTGGGTTTTGAGAAATTTAGAACCAGGTCCTTCATAGACCCGGGTCTCGAGACCTAACCCTACACACCACCCTGCCCCGTTATACCCCTCGCCTTGTTTCCCAACCTTTGCATCACATCCTCTCCCCTCGTGCTCTGGGTCTGTGTGCCTCGGCCTCCATCACATGGATGGAGAGAAGAAAAAGGAAGGCCAGAGAGATGGATTAGGTCTCCTCAGAGAAGGGATATGCATAATGCTGAAACTGACACGCTGTACTTCTGAGTCTCACTATAAAGACGGGGCTTATCTGGGAAATGTATTCTATATTTATCTGCTGCAAAGCAGAAACAGCTGTTTTCTCTTGTTGGAATCTGACTATTTAGTTTTATTTACAGACATTACCAGGGATTGCTATTGAGAGTCCATCACATTTGGACTTGTTCACTGTCAGTGTGTGTTACTGTGTGTAAAAGAACATCTAGACCATAATAGCTCAAACTCTCCTGTGAAGCCTCCAAAACATCCAAACACAGGACAGGAAGCGGCTTTCACTCCCGGACAGTTTGACAGGGTCTTATTACAGACAGGGTTGGTCTATATCCACGATGTTTCATTTCAAGGATGTCCATCATTTAGGCCGGATATCCGTCTCCGTCCTCTGTCTCTGTGTTGGCATTCTAACCTCTGGTGGATTTCTCAGGACTATGGTGCAGTTACCTGGTCCTCAGATCTCTCCAGGGGTAAATCCAGACAGCAGTCCGCTAGACAGCTGTCCAATCTGAGGACTATGGTTACCTGGTCCTCAATCTCTGCAGGTAAATCCAGACAGATAGCTAGAGACTTCTGTCCAATCTGAGGACTATGGTTACCTGGTCCTCAGATCTCTGCAGTGGTAAATCCAGACAGAGTAGCTAGACTATCTGTCCAATCTGAGGAACTGGTTACCTGGTCCTCAGTCCTGCAGGGTATCTAATCAGACAGCTAGCTAGACTAGTCTGTCCAATCTGAGGACTTGGTTACTGGTCCTCAGATCTCTGCAGGGTAAATCCCGACAGCTGCTAGACTATCTGTCCATTGAGGGACTATGGTGACCTGGTCCTCAGATCTCGGTGCAGGGTAAATCCAGACAGCTAGAGACTATCTGTCCAATACTGAGGACTATGGGTACTGTGTCCTCAGATCTCTGCAGGGTAAATCCAGACGCTAGCTATGACTATACTGTCCAATCTGGGAGGACTATGGTTACCTGCCCTCCCAGATCTCTGCAGGGTAAAATCCACCGCTAGGCTAGGACTATAGGTCCAGATCTTGAGGACTATGTTCCTGGTCGCCTCAGATCTCCTGCAGGGTGAAATCCAAGGACAGCTAGCTAGAACTATCTGTCCAATCTGAGGACGTATGGTTAGCTGGCCTCAGATCTTCTGCAGGGTAATCCAGAAGCACTAGCGTAGACTATCTGTCCAATCTGAGGACTATGGGTTACTGGCATAAGATCTTATGCATGGGTTAAATCCAGACAGCTAGCTAGACTATCTGTCCAATCTGAGGACTATGGTCACCTGGACTAAACTAAAATTGTTGAGTTGATTGTAATGAGTTATTATTACACAATACTTTTACTTCGCCAAATAACCCATATTACAAAGAAAGACTAAAACTAATAAAAACTAAATTAAACTAGCGAACCTGCTTTAAAAACTAAATAAAACTAAACTAAATTTTAAAACAAAAGCAAAAACAAAATAACTAATGCAAAACTATAATAAACTTGTTCCTGACATAAAATCTCAGCAAAAAAAGGAAAAGCCCTTTTTTTAGGACAATGTATTTTAAAGATACTTTTGTAAATATCAAAATAACTTTCGAGATCTTCATTGTGAAGGATTTAAACAATCTTTACCATGCTTCTTTAATAAACCATAAACAGTTTATGAACATGCAGCCGTAGAACTGTTGAAAAGACAATAACAGCTTCGGGCTCTAGGCAATGAGGGTCACAGCTAAAAAAGAAAATTAGGAAAGTAAAGAGACCTTTCTACTGACTCTGAACACACCAGAAGAAAGACCGGGGTCCGTGCTAATCTGCATCAACGTGCCTTAGGCATCATGGTGCAAGGGGGCATGAGGACAGCAGATGTTGCCAGGGCGACACATCACAATGTCCCTACTGCGAGACGCCTAACGTCTAATTTCCACCGGCGGATCCGCTCCAGAACGGGGGCGGAGTCATTAGGTCTCCATTAAAGTCAATGTTTTATTCTCCGTCCCAGCTCCGGTGGTCCCTAGCCCTCCGGAGCAGATACTCCGGACGACGGAGAGCTCCGCAGCAACTCAGCACACGGCAGATAGTGCGGGACAGGAAGTCAAGCACAGAAACAAATATAACATCTGGTTGATTTTCAAAATAAAATAAAATAAAAAAACATCAGCTGTTTCATCTGTTTTTTAGGCATCTGGAGTTACTCTCATCATTTTCGGAGTACAGCAACACCTGACTTACTCGCAGATAGGAGCTTTTGCGGGGCGTGGGAGGATGTTGGATATTATATATTATATTTCCTAGATTAAAATGTGTCACTTGCCGTTTTTTAAGCCATATGGGACATGACTGACCTCTAACACTGCTCACTG
>NW_022605576.1:880265-881143 GCF_008692095.1 Etheostoma spectabile | reverse complement strand
ATGAACTAGTTCATCAGCATCCTGATCATCATAATCATTTTGGAGATACTCACAGGGGCTGTCTTTTACGTATTTCGCAGCAGGGTGAGACACTCAAATCCTGAGATCAAGGTCAAAACATTAACCCTTGTGTTGTCTTCACGTCTACCACGCAACTTTTAGAGTTTTCTGGATCCAAATTTTAAACCAAAACTTTTTTTTCAACCTTTGGTTGTTCTTTTTCAGCCCTTATCACTTGTCCCAATGTTAATGTCGATTTATTTCCAGGTTTCTTTGTCACAGTCAGTCTCAAGAACTCAGTCCTCCAGTCGTTTACTGAACGCTGTAAAAGTGACAACTCAGAACTTTTTAATTTCAGCAGTTTAAAAAAAAACATAACTACACAGAGTTGGAATACCTTGAGTCAAACTCACTCTCCCATAAGCCTCGAGGGCGGCGGCGGCGGCGGCTCTAACATCCAGTGCCAGTCAAAGTGTCTGAACGGTGTTCAGCACGCGAGGACAGGAACGCCTCGGGCCTTCTTCTCAGGAAGAATGTGTTGTCAGCTGATATGAAGAGTCTGATTCTATTGATGTCTGAGGGGGAAATAAATCTAAAAAAAGCATGTCTGACTAATATTCGAGGGAGCCTAGATGGGCGTGAGAGTGGAGCTTTCCCTCAGCATGTTGCTGAGACAGCTCTGTCTTGACACTCAGGGCCCTATGTAGCACGCAGCGCGGCACAAAGCCAGACGCAAGTGTCTCTGCTATTTTAAGACAAACATATTTGTTAATTTCTTGTCCACGGATTTTAAATATAAAATGCACCTGTGCCCGAGGTATGTTCAGGTGCAGTCTGGGCGTGCTGGTCTTACAGGGAGGTGTGTTCAGGTGCATTCT
>NW_022605576.1:858077-880240 GCF_008692095.1 Etheostoma spectabile | reverse complement strand
GGGACGTGCTGGGTCTTCCAGGGATGTGTGTTCAGTTCTTCGGGCGTGCTGGTCTTACAGGAGGTGTGTCAGGTTGATTTTGGGCGTGCTGGTCGTAAGTGGAGGTCTGTGTTCAGGGTGCATTCTGGGCGACTGCTGTCTACCGGAGTGTTGTGTTTAGGTGCATTTCTGGCGTGCTGGTCTTAACGGGAGTTGTTGTATTCAGGTGCAATTCTGGGCGTGCTGTCTTACACGGGAGGTGGTGTCGGTGCATTCTGGGCGTCGTCTTGACAGGAGTTTCAGGGCACGGTGTTGTCTCTGTTGCAGGTGGCATTTTCGTGCTGGGTCTTAGGAGGTGGTCGTGGCTTCTGGATGCGGCTAAGGAGCTGTTCAGTCATCTGGGCGTTGCGGCGTAAACTTAGGGCTGATACGACGCCTAAAAATGTATAATCAAGGCACACCTTACAGTCCCCGTCCCCCTTGCTCTCTGCTACTGCTCGCTACAGCCCCCCCCTCCGCCCTCCCCCACAGCGGGGCCTGCCGTGAGCGCAGGCTAGTAAGGCCAGGCCACCGATGTCTTCCACATCCTCATTGACAGTACAGGGATTAGTCCCAGAGTGTAGGGCTGGTGTGTGCTGTCGTTTTAAAACTGTTAAAAAACTTTATGTAAAAAAATTTTTCCATGAAAGGGTTAAAATCTTTTTTTATGGTAATCGCTCATTTGTGAGATCTAAAGCCGCACTTTTACACATTACATTACTGAATTACCTTTGTGGATCATTTAAAACACTAAACTTTCAGTAGTAACGATGATCATGATGAACCAATAATAACAACATCTCTAGAAATATCTTACATTTTATTTTGCATATGGTTCAATAAATCAGCTTTTTTTTGCAAGTACTCCTGCCAGAGAAACATTTTGATTGGACTAACAAGACCGATTCCTTCACGTGCCTCTGTGTTCGTGGTCCAATGTTCTGACCTGTTGAAGGATGCACAACTGATATTTGTGTCAGACATGTTGATTTACAATTACATCCGATGGGGAAGAAACTGCATTTTTAAAATATTAAAAATCTCAAATGATGAAATTAAATGAATACCTTCCAAACACGTCGACCAGTGGACAGCGACAATTAAAGTAGTTTCATCCATAGCTACATGAATTTTGACCGACAAAAACAACATTTTGGCTTACTAAGATGTAGTACGTAAACAATATTGCTTATAAACTGATGTTAAGGAGTTTAGCAACATGCCTGCCGCGTGCCTAAAAGCAGTAACAAGCTAACTGTTAGACTTAGCAACAATCTACAGAGTTAAATGAGATTTTCTCTATCACCAGTGATACTGAGACCAGCGACTATCCGTTTGTTGTGTAGTTCTGTAAAACATGGAAACAAACCCAGCAGGGATACTTCATGTCCGATCAGAAAATTTGCCTAACGCTACACCTGACCATGTGACACCTTCCTTTCGGAGGCGTACTCCCTCCACCGTCGATAAAAACCGCTCGAGGTTGACCCTCGTTTTTATGTTCGGGGGGGCTCGGTTTAATTTTTCTTTTTAGCTCGTCTTTTGTCATCGGTCTTCTTCTTTTCTTTCCCGTCTTTGTTTTTCTGAGCAGGTGTCCAAATCAGAAATTGGCAGTTTTCCTGACAGTTGTTTCTTCTCTCGCCGATGGCACAGCTGCAGCACACGGCAATCTCGAGCTTGAACGGTGGTACCGCTGTGCGGGGAGGGGTATGATCAGCGCGTACACGAGAGTGGATTGACACTGCTAAACAGTCCCTCCTGGCCTGATTGTGCTGTATTCCTGACGCGGGCTGTATTTCTGCAAGTTGGCATTAGGACACGGAGGAGACACAGGAGGCTTTGATTTTTTCACATTATCCTTCTCATATTCTACTGTCCAGCATAGTGACAGTTGTTCAACAAATAGTAAAATACATTTTTACAAAGTTACCATCTGAAGCTTGTAAAGGGAGTGGTCGTGCTCTTGCAGGTTGATCTTAGGCGTGTGCGTTTCATACTGGGCTGTGGTCTATCGGGGTGTGTTCAGGTGTCCTTCTGGGCGTGCTGTCTTACAGGGAGGTGTGTTCCAGGTGCCTTCTGGGCGTGCCTGGTCTTAAAAGGAGGTTGTTCCAGGTGCCATTCCTGGGCGTAATTGCTATCGAGAGCAGAGGGAAGTATCGCACCGTTGACACGCACAAACCTCTCTAGTCATTACGCAACAGTTTCAGTTGTTATTTTCACAGCACATTAGTAAAATGTGTGACTGTGAGGTGTTGATGAGAGCCAGGTTTATGCCAAACACCTGGGATGGTTATGGTTAGTTTTGGGTTATTGAATCTCTACACTGTACTGACAGAGAGCAGACATCCCATGTGACTTCCACTGGTCCATCACCACTGTTGATTGTATAGTTTCAGTTGATTTTTTGCTCATGGACCGTGGTGTATGTTAAGGGTTTATTCCACTTAAGATTGCCCCTCATCTTTTTCCAGTGCTTATTTGTTCTAATTCTTCTCATGAGATCTATGTTGCTTCAGTTACAAGCGTTGCACTTCATGAAACCTTCTTACCCCTGGGTATAGAGGCTGCCTGATAGGAAGCTCTGCACAGCGATGAGGATCATCCATCAAAGCTAGAGTCACAAGGCACCAAGAAATTCTGTTTGGCGACCAAATGATATTAAAGACTTAATATTGCATTTATATTTGACTTTTGTGGGATTTTACTTCAGCTTTGGCTTTTTTCAACTCCCACCTTTGAGGGTCAGTATATAACTGGCTGTGTCTTTTACGCTCCAGCTGCAGAGGAACATCAGCTGGGTAGGCAAGTATTTTAAACTAAGCACAAAATGGTAGTTTGTAGCGAGTGACTTTCCCACAAACAGAGTACTCCACCGTAGTAAACCCTGCCAGTTTGAAGCTCAGCTGACTGATTTCCTCATTCAGAGGATACGCCAATCCAATGAAACATGTCATGAAGAACACTGTAGTGGCTGGATTTCATTAGAGTAAAGAAGAGATTCTTTCTCCCCTCCGCTGCGTGTGTCTCTGTCTTTGATGTTCCAAGAGCTAAATATATTGCCATATAGCCAATAGGAAGGTGTCATGTGGGAAACATTAGAAGAATCCATGCCAAAGCTTTTTTCATATGTGTTTGGTGTGTATTTGTGTGAAGCCTCAGTGTGTCGAGCTGATCCCTGTACTCCATTGGGCCCGTGTGTAACGCCGTGATTATTATGGAGTCATTTTCAAACAACTGAGTCATCAGTGTGGATAAAACAACAACAAAAAAAACTGGAAAGGTTTAAATGGATTGCTGTCTACTGTGAGAAGAGCTGACCTTTCTTTGGATCTTACCGTGATGCTGGGTCCTCGTCGAAGGCCCAGGCGAGCATCTTCAGCGGGGTGAGGACCTCCGGGCGGTTGGGTCGAGTAGGGGAGCTCAGGCTGCGGTCATGCAGTTGAAGCCGGACTTCACTACCGGCTTGATAACACATCCGTCCACTCCAGAATACAGACGACCACAATTCGACACCAGGATTGGCATGCTATTGATGGAGGACCGAAAGAAACATATTATAGGCCAGGTGAGATTTTCCAGGGGGGATGGATCTGGATTTACATTGGACACCATCGTTGTGCTATTGTTTCATTTGTTTGAGAGGGACTTTTGATTGAGATTCTTGCATTTTCGATTTTGCTTTTGCATGACCAAACCCTTGCTTTCGCCACAATCGGCCCTGTGTAGAAGTTCAATCATAAACAGCTGAGCGGAAGAGCTTTAAACAGACGCCAAGAATAATAAGCCGGCAGTGAGCGGCTGCAATGCCACCATAACGCCTAAGGTTCAAAGATCATGCTATTTGATTTGATACTGAGAAAAAGGCATTTTAAAATCTTTTTCATAGGCCCGAGGGGGTGAGACGTCGGAGGGTGATGACAGATTGCATTGATTTATTGCCCTTTCAACCTCCGTGCGCCGCTTGACTAGCTGAAATCTCTGTGTAATTCACCTCATACCAACAACCGAATGAGAAAGAAAGGGAAAAAAAAAAAAAAAAAAAAAACAGAATACCTAACAGTTTATGATAGCCAGCTTTATCTCTTAAACTCATAAACAGGACCAATCATAGGCCAGAGCAGATTAATCCGTACCATGAATACGGTTGAATAATAAGCTTGTGTTGATCTGGCCAGGTCGGGGAAAAATCAAAGTGCTTCATGGTCTCTGAAGATAGCCAGGGATCCAACTCTGGAGACCGCGTCGGTTCATTTCTGTGTTAGACTTGCTTAATTGCTGGCTGCAGCCAGTTCCGCACTGCCCTGTCACACCGTCATTCCACTATTGACTAGTGGAATCGCCGGCCCTGTCACAGAGCAAGCTGTGGATCTCAATGCTGCGGTCCCGTTAAACTGTCCTATTCCTTCCGAGTTCCCCAGTCGAAATGCCACCCTGTAAACCCACTGTAGTCGGATTTCCTACTCTGAAAACTGGTACTGTCAACTCAGATAAATGCTGTTTGATCATGTAAGCTCTCCCATTTTGTGTTATTTGTAACAGAGTTTGTGGTTTATACCCTGACATAACAAACCAGACGTTATAGTATAGAGACTGCAATGCTTCGTCTACGCGAGTAAAGTAGACATTAAAAGTCAATAAAACCCTGGTAATAATGCTACATATCTCTTGGGGAAATGGACACACGGAATTGCTCTATACATTTTTCGCATTGAGAACTCAACAAGAGTGAAAACGTCCAATACGATCAATTCATGCCATACACTTACACTGCGTTTTATTGTTTCAGAGTTATCACCTTTCCCTAACAACCCGCGCCAGGCACAGAGAAGTGATGTTCGTGTTTAGGCAGAAAGCTTATTGTAATTGAAGGTGTCCACATAGGACGGCTGTCGGAGTTGCTATGGCCGATCAAGATCATCATGGGAACTATTACCATGGTCGCCCAATACCCCGATCACTGGCAAACAGCTCAGCTCAGCTAAGCTATAGTAGAGCAAATGATGGAGGAGGGTCCCCTAGGAGCCCAACACACGGGGGCATCTCTTCAATTCAGACGACACACACACACCCACACACACCCAGAGGGTTCGCTGTTTGCAGACTTCCTACTCACAACCACACTAGCTTTCGCCTGTCCTTTGCTATCCTGGCATGTGATTCCTTCCCTCCTCCTTTCTTACAAAGAGAGCTGTGTCATCCTCCTGGAAATTAGGAGCCTTTGAAAAGATGGTGTGGGGGGTGGGGGGGGTTGGGGGGTGGTGGGGGTTGGGGGGGCATGAAAGACAGTTGGAATGCGGGATATGAACAAAGAGAGAAGTAGGTTAGAGGTGAAACATCATACTCCTACAGCCTGCTTCTCTTCATCTCTTTCTCGTCATCGTTAAATGTTCTTCTGGCTCAAATAGACTACCTACATAGGTCATCGAGCTGGAACAACCTCATCCATATTGGCAAAATCATTTCCAATATTGAGCAATGACAATAAACACCTTTCAGATACCGGGAGCCTACCATTCTGTGTCCTACTCTGGTCATCCACAGACTACCTGAGGCCTTTTTCTCTCATTTATCTCAAGAAACGCAGTCGCTGGTCTAAAAAAAAGGCACATCTGATAAATAATTTCACGTTTAACGTCACCCTTGAGTGTGACAGGGTCTAGAGCTAAATCCCTTCTACAAACAGAAACCATGGCTTAGACCATAACCACCTGTGCCATAAAACACAAAAACCGCCACTGCACCCCCCTGTTAGCATGCAGCTAAAACAACGTTCAGCATCCTGCTTATGTTCGAAGAGCATCAAAGGAGGCCAAGAAGAGACTACGGGAAGAACGGGAAACTACAATTCCAGGAGGGCACCGCACAAAGCACATGTGCAAGAATTGTGAGCAGATCACAGCCTCACCCCTCGCTCCTCTTGCCTCCTCAGTGGTATGCGTCGATAGCAGGTGACGCTTAAACACATTTAACACCAGCCTTGCTGCCATCCTGCAGCCACTAGGACAACGCGCTGAACCAGAGGCTTATAACTGGTTGCCCCTCGCACACGGTCCCATGCACCCTCTCTTATCATGACATCCTGAGTGCTTCAGCACGTGAAACCAATAACGCAGCAGGAACGTCAAGGTTATATCTGCTCCTCATACACACAGCACGTTGGACCATTATGGTGTCCCCCCCTACAAACGGAAGACGACATCAGTCCCCATCCTCCACAACCCTCTATCTCACCTGAAAAGAAAAGATGCTATTTTAGATTTGCTTTTCATGCTGCAGATCAGAGTTAACACTATAGAACCCGTCGTGGCCCGGATCACACAAGCTCAAGGTCCTGGAATTGAGCCCTCAGTGTGCATGTGGAGTCTTGACTTCCTGAACATGCACACCTAAGGTTGTGTAGGTGGGTTACTGACACCCGCTCCTTAACACGGACGCACCCCAGGGATGTGTTTTCTGATCCCCTTTTCTACTCCCATGTAAACTGCTCAAAATCTTTACAATAATGACCCTCGCAATCATTTAAGGGTTGTTTATGATCCACTTAGATTGTATGTAAATCCCGGTAAGCATTCCTGTGTGATTCCAGTGATCTCATTCATGTCTTTCTGGAATCCCACTGACGGGAGTCCCTCTTACGACGAGGAAGAACAAGCACACAGCAGTGCAATACAAACAAAACTGCTGATCCCATAAATTCTGCCAATGCAAAACTGATTGTGTTACATTGGACTGACATTACCGGCACCATCATGTAAGAACCAGCAGGCACAAGAGTATAAATAAAATAAAAAAAACAGTACAATAATACTTTGCTGATTTGGGCTTCCACCAAAGATCGGAAGATTTCAATTTTGACAAATCGCTATCCAGAAAGCTGGAAACCTAAACTGAAGCAACACAGCATTGTCTGTTTGCTCCATGTTTAACCAGCTCCTGCAGCCCCCTCTCTTGATTTCCCCCCAGCCCTCCCTGCCCCCTCGTCGTTCTAGGTCGGGTTTTCCTGGCTCCACCGCGGTCCTCGGAACTCCACATCCTCGTAGAGCACGTAGCGTGTGGGATGGGAAATATGAGGTCAGTGCGTCAGACAGTGATACAAAACGTCGCTCTGCTCATGTCTTTGGCATAGATGAACAGCTCCATCGGAGGAATACTGTACCCTCCATACTTCCAAGTAGATACTGGCAATGAGAGCGTTATGTCACTCCGTGTTATTTGGAAAGTGCATGAGGCAAATATCATCTAACCATATTTCATACGCTTTAATGTCCTCTCCAACATGCTTAGATTCCTTTCCTTTTGGTGAGGTTAGTCAGTTTAATGGCTAACTAACCATGGCCTTCATGCGCTGTTGAGATCACAGTTGACAACCTTAAACTCCAGTAATATTTTCTAGCAGAAAAAGAATAACAGGCATAAAATTGACCAATCATGCAGACTTAATATAAATTAGCTAATTATGCATGTTGCACAGCTGTTCTGTCCTAATAGTGTCAGGGCTTACAGCATGTGATGTTGGCCTTTAGGTACAGAGCATGATATGACCGCTGCTGGGGAATTTTCGTGGATTTATTATGAATATTTCATGCTCACTTGAAGCAAGATTTGTCATGGTTGTGATGATTTTGATCTCGTCTCTTGATCTTAGTAACTAAAGTTTCTGCAAGGCCGAAGGTTCCTCCCTAATCCTGTGCATCTTGTGTGGGGGCTAAGTTTTTGGTCGAGGTTCAACCAGGTGCTGTGCTTGGCGTGTAAGGTGTGGAGTTGTGGTCTGATGCTTGTACAGCAGGCCTCGGCAAGCAGTGTGTGAATGTGTGTGAGAATAGTGATGGTTCCTGTACTATGTGAAGAGGTACTATGAGTAGTAGTTGAGTACTAGAAAGTTCATTTGGAATTCACCTGTCCATTGCAACCGTCGGACGACATCACCACTGCTATTCTGCCCATGCTGATTACCAAAACACCAACATAAATAATTAACCCCATGAAAATAAAGATGAAGATAACAACAACCAACTACGATACATCTCGACCAGGATCCCGTGTTTTACAGTATCTTAATGTGGCTTAATCCGACGAGATGAGTTATTTCCTCCACATATGATTCAATAATGCCCGTTAAAAGGGATTGTTTCCCTCGGTATGAGTTTTATAACATCTGATGCTTGCAAATATGTATTGATCTCACTGTCTTTATGTCAACTTTTATGCAGTGATACATTTCTTCTTTTTTGCTAATGTATAAACGTGCCCCAATAGTTAATGATTATATGTTGTATAGCATAGACCCCTTCCTGCAGTGGAGGGTCTAGCAGTCCACAACATTTCTGGATGGGGGAAAACATGAGCTTCACAATCGTCATTGGCGGGGCGGGGCAATGCCCCGGTGCCTGCTGCTAAATAGTCTCAGGAAGTAATTGTTTTTGTGGACATGTTACAGTTCCAAAGTAGTTTAGTCGTCAACAGAAAACGTCAGATTTGGACAGAAGTCCAGCTAGCTGTCTGTATTTACCCTGCAGAGATCTGAGCGCAACCAGGTAACCATAGTCTACATATTGACAGATAGTCGAGCAGCTGTCTGGATTTACCGCAGAGGATCTGAGGACCAGGTAACCAAGTCCAAATTGGACAGATAGTGCTGCTAGCTGTCTGATTTACCCTGCAGCAGATCTGAGGACGCAGGTAACCATAGTCCTCAGAATTGGACCAGATAGTCTAGCTAGTGTCTGATTTACCCTGCAGAGATCGAGGACCAGGTACCATAGTCCCTCCGGATTGGACCGATAGTCATATCTTAGCTGTCTGGATTTCCTCAGATGATTTGGACCCCTCTTGACTTCATACACGTGGTGTTGTTTGCGAGCAAATTCCAGAATGCAATGTAAAATTCATAATGTGGACCTCTATTTTAATAAAGTGTGAGTGTCCCCCTTGTTGCACCTAAGCTCATATTACACTTGCACATAAAAATAGTCCCCAATTCTAATGAGGATTTGGCTAGAAATTGGGGGGCACTGTCATACTTTGCATTACTTTACGATACGACACTCATACTCATTTTAATGACTGTAGACTTTTCCTTCTACCTTTAGGACAGAACTTTCCATTTTTATTATCTCTAATTTAAGCCTTTTGGATAATCTACATAATTGCTGGACTCTAGGGGTTTTTATTATTGCAATCTTGGCTTTTGTTTTGTGCATTGTTTTATTTTTTGTAATCCCCTGTACTTAGATTTCTTTTCTCTGCTTTGTTCCACCTTACTTCTTTGGGTGATTACATTTGAATAATGGTTTGTCCCTTTGCCACCGACACTCCTTTGAGGTTTTTCTGTAAAACAATGTCCCCCGGCCCCCCTGTGTTCCTGGCTAGCCCGCAGTGACTCGAAGAGACCGTCATCTTTAATAATAGATGTGTAAACACGGAACGATAGTTCCATGGTTTTTGTCTGGCAGTACATTGCCAACATTAGTCGCTGTTGACGATTCAAGTCTCTCAGTAACATTAAATGTATTATAAAGTGAACTCAACATGGGAGATTTTGGATTAAAAATAGGAAAGGGTAGGGAAGCTCTGCCACTCGATTTAAAACTATTACTTATTTTTTTGACTTCTCCTTGGAAACTTGTTTAGGTTGGAAATCTGACTGCGCAAGAAATCCTGATACATCTTATTCGGGTTTTCTCTGAAAAATAGAAAACTGCTGGATCTAAGGGAGGGAGTTTGGGGTTTTACTTCTTATTTTTTGGATCATTCCGACCGAGACCTTCCTGGCAGCTGGTGTGCTCGTTTCGGGCCAAGCAGTCGACGTTGTGCGTCAGGGTTCGGGATGCTTTGGTCCCTTGCTGGGAGCTAACTGTGGCTCTGTCCCCCCTGGGCTGTTTGTCCACTCTAATCCTGAAGGATCTCTGAGGCTCGTTATGGCTCAGTGGCCAAAACTGAGTTTATATTAAGAATGTATAATTGAACAAAACTGTCTAATGCAGACACTAAGTACATGGGCGGAAGCCCTCCCCTGCTGGACCCAAACGTCCGAGTTTCCACCCCGGGGCTTAAAAAGGGAACATCGGAGGTTGAGGAGTGCTAACCGCGGACAGCGAAATCAAGGAGACTGGTGTTCTAAATGCATGCTGTCGGTAAGGCACGGGCAACACTGACGCCATGTTGCGTACCCGCCTAATTGATTAATTTGAATTATTGAATTAATTGAATGACGTTTGGGTTTTTTAGTTTAAACGAAATTAGTCTTTTGAAATGATATTTTTTTTTTAACCCTGGAGGTACAAAAAACAATAAAAAAAAAACGTATAGGGTAAATGTAACCGGACTCTGCCAAAAAGAAGTTGGGTCATTGGTCAAATCCAGTCCGTTATTTTGGGCAATGCATCCAATCCCTTTCAATGGGAACATTCTGCATTCAGTTCCAAAAGAACTTGAAACTCGCAGAGCTACAGTCCAGTCAGAATGGAGAAATAGTGATAAATACAGAGCCGAATGTCTCAATATTCCTTACGCTCGCCATTTCTCTGACGCCTGGGCTCCTCTGGGAAGTTCAGCTCAGCGAGATCTCCATGTCCCTACATCTGCTCACACTCATCCCTCCGTGTCCCCCTCATTCTCTTTGTCTCGTCTTCATTCCCTCTGTTTGCTCATCTCCTCACATGCCAAGGCCTCGCTTTCTTTGTGCGTCGATTGTTTCTGCTCACTAACCGTTCCGCCGCTGAGGTGATTCCAATACCAATACAGTATCAGAAAACGCCTCGATAAAGCCGCCTAAAATGCTGGAATGTGGCCGAGTACTGGGTCCTAATGCAACCCGATCCGATACGTAATTAGTCCCGTAAAAATCTACTTACGTAATTATTTACAATATGTTCTTTTTCACGTTACCCTGACGGTTAATGTAATCCTATAATAGAAGTCTTTGTATTAGAAGTAATTATAATAAATGAATATTGTATGGTACCATCTCTAAGTCCTTTGTTTGGTCCGGCCTGACCTGGGTCTCAGCTAATATGGGATTTTAAAAGCTTGACATTGTCACCAATATTTCTTTTTTGGGACCAAATGTGCTGTTCAATAGTATTTAGTCCATTACTAGAACAACGCCAAATGTACAGGATAGGTCTAGCATCTGTCTGGATTTACCCTGCTCTTAGAATCGGAGGACCAGTGTAACCACTAGTTTCCTCAGATTGGCCAGATAGTCTCTACGCTTTCGTGGATTTTACCCCTGCAGATATCTGAGGACCAGCGACCAGATGCCGCAGATTGGACAGATAGTCCCTAGCCAGCGTCGGGATTTACCCGCATAGATCCTGATGACCAGGGTAACCATGAGTCCTCATGTTGGACAGATGTCTAGCTAGCTGTCTGGCATCCTGAGAGATCTTAGATACCATGTTCACCATAGTCCTCAATTGGACAGATAGTCCTAGCTAGCTGTCCTGGATGTACCCTGCAGAGATCTGAGGACCATGTACCCATAGGTCCTCAGATTGGACAGATAGTCTAGCTAGCTGTCTGGGATTTTACCCTCTGGCCAGAGATCTGAGGACCATAATACCATAGTCCGCCGATTGGACAGATAGTCTCTTCTAGCTGTCTGGTTTACCCCGTGCCAGTGATTCTGAGGACCAGGTCAACCATAGTCCTAGATTGACAGATAGTCTAGCTAGCGTGTCTTGATTTTACCCCTGCAGTGTCTGAGGCCCAGGTACCATCGTCCTCATATTATAGAGAAAAGAGTGGGCAATACCAAGTGGAACTCAACAATATAGACTAAAGAATCGTCAACCAAAGTTTATCTTAGAAAAAGACTAAACTGGTTGATCGCTGATCACTCTGTTGGGCCTCTTACATACTCATGACTAGGAGAAGATCCATGTGTCCTTTACCCCCTAGGGAGATGTTTCCATGCACGTCCAGCTGGAGGAGGCCTCGGGGAAGAACCCAGGACTATGTGGAAGGGATTTATTATGTTCCAACCTGTCCTGGTAACATCCTCTACGTGATCCCCCAGTCGGAGCTGGTTAGGTGGATCGGATAGGGAAGTTTTGGGGCTCCCTCTGGAGCTGCTTCCACCTCTTGCCCTCCGAACCTACCCTATGAGTGAATGTCGGTGTAAGCCACGTATCTGATGGATTGCTCCCTTGTCCGTCCACACATCTTGTACAGAATGTATATTAAGAAAGCTAGAGCCTGGTTGCACTGCTGATGTTAAGTCCTGCTCTAATAGCACTATAACAGCTTACTGGCATCCTCATTCATTTTTTTCATTGTCATCTCTTGCTAAAATAAAAAAAGGAAGTGTAGGGAGATAAAACGATTTGTTAACCCATCAGAGCTAAACTCAATCGCATATTATTACAGACATGGGAACCAAATCGCTGTGGACCTGCTATTGAATCCATGCCTACGACGTCTCCAGTTGTTTCACCTGCAGTCTCGTTGACTCCTGATCGCTGCCCACAGAACGTTAGCTGACATTAGCTTTCCAGGTTCAATTGACTCTTACGGTTTTCTTCAATAGGATCCTTACCCACAGGAACTAGTGTGTGATCAGACCTTGTGTGCTTGTTTGGGCACATTCGGTTCCTACGGGTGGTGTAGAACCACAGCAGCACCACACGCCAGTACTGCATAGGAGGTTGTCTTGAAAAGAAGCTAGCCAAGTGACTGGCCCGTTGTGTTCTTGTTGATAATCTGTCCATCCACCTAATTCACATCGATATTCCCTGACCCAAAGGACAGGAGCTTTGGGAAGGATAATGGAACAGTGGGAACACTTCTGTCCCCATTTAAATCTCACCCGTGTCTTTTTCTCACTTGGTTTGAAATGTCTACACGCGATCTGGGGCAGAGATCTCGTCGTTGACATTTCTGATGTAAGGCGTCTGCCCCCGTCCTTCCTTCCCCAATGACCTTTGTCCTAGTGTCCGTAATTTCTTCTGTTCCGAACAAGCTCCTTATCCCACTTCGCAGTCCCCTGCCACGTCCAACAGGAGCGCGTGGACCGAACCTCTGGTCCCAGCTGACCGGCATTGAACCCGTATATGTCCGAGGCTCGTCCCAGTTACATCTCGATTTAGTTCCTCCTACGATGGCACATGTACGCTACGCTTTTGTGTAAAAGCTCTCTCTTATAAAGTCAAACTGTTATGAAGATCATCAGTAAATGTCAACAGATGAGCGCCTCAGCGCCACGGGGGCAACAAGAGCACTATGATACCTTTTAACCCTTGGTGTTTTGCTTTCCTGTCAAATTTAAAATCTACACTTTTTGTGATACTTTTAATCATGTGGGGGGGTTCTTTTTCTCTAGACTTTTCTTCCATTTGTGTCCCTTTCTTACACTTTTTTTTCAATGTTTGTCTCTTTTGACGTACATGTGTAACTTACTCGAGGTACTTTTATAGTTATTATTTTGGAATTATGGTCAATAAACCTTCATTTATAGGACTTATAACGTATTGTTTGAGTTAGAAAAGCAGAAATTATGAAGTGATTTAGACTAAATTAAGGAATGGATGTGATGATAAGCACCGACTGTAATATGTCAATTGTTCACTCCAATACTATTTCAAAAACACTTCATTTGTTTTCAAATGCTATCATAACATTGAATAAGACACTCCCCAAAATGAATGCAAAAAGTAGAGATTTGTACTATTGCAACGAGCATGGTGGGAATCCCTTCCTCATGTTATCTTTGTGGGAATTTCCAAAGAACTTTTGATATATTTAATAGAATGGGTCATTGACCCAATGACAAACATGCAGCTGGTTAATTTCAAACTAGTTTCAATGTTTTAACCTTTGAGGCTGCGCAATGCCTTATCGCGCTGATGTAACCGAGCCCGACCCCAACTACCTACCATTATTGCTAAACTATTCTATCGAATCCCGGCCGTGTTTGTCGCATTCTTACTTGCACATCCTGCAGGCACAAGCCAAATCAAGAAGTCCCATGCTACGGCCTGTGTCCCCCCCTCCCCCCCCCACCCGGCCCGAAGGTCAAGGGCTCTGGAGGTTGGGGTTCTGACTTGGGTGCTTATGCAGCCCCTATGGGCTGGTGATAGGGACACAGAGCACACAGCTTATTTCTCTCTCATGGGTCGATTTATTTAGTATGTTTCCGCAGCTGAGGTGCCTGCAGGAGAAGCACTATATATAAAAGATGTTATGTTAGGATCAATAGGACGAGACGAGGACAGGCTCAACGCGGACGATTTTCATAAGCTACGTGGCGAGCAGCCGGGGTGGGAATGCGACCAGTTTTCTATTGTAGCCTTTATCAGAAGAACAATCACAAAACTGGGGCTGTATTTTTTATTTTTTATCGGCCCTACTAAATTGCACACCACGTTCCTTTGGTCGATGGATTCGTTTGCTGTGGACGTTATTATTGTATTTTGATGGAAATCACAACGCAAGACAGATTTGGGTCGTAACGGTGGATTGTGATGCTAGATGCAAACATCAAGGTCAAGACTGAAATAAGTTTCCGTGTGTGGGGCTGTGTCGCACTCCACATGATACAACGGGAGGGCTAAGCGGTGGTCTGGTATTTCTAGTTGCATGGGGGTTTGGAGATGAGTGTAGAGTCCGATCTCATTTTTCTGTGGATTAGGCTAACAGGTGTTACATCCACCGAAGCGGGTTAGTGTGAGGAGCGGCTGGCGTTCTCATTTACCGACACGTGACTGTCTAAAACGGTGGTCCGAATTCTTTTGCGGCTGTGTGGGGAGAAGAGTTACAGCCTCTATGGGTGTGGACACACGTCTTGATGGTGGTGAACCGTTCGGCATTCAAGAGTCTCCTTGGGGGTCAGCAAGACCATGATCGCCTGAAGCCTTCTGTGTGTCAACCTGATGGCGAGGAGGGTACGTGTGCTTCCATAGTGATTACAGCCGGCGAGGATCGGTGCTGGTCGTGTATGGGTGCAGATTATCGCTTCTACTATCGGAAAGACGTGACTTTAGCACTCTATTTTGTGCAGGAGATGAAAGGCGATGTGAAACGGTGCATGGGCGGGTATAGAGGGGGGGGGGGGCCAGGCGATGGACGTGGAGGTCTTCGTCTGCATTCTATCCAACCCCCCCCAAGGTAAGGGCTAGACACAAGCCGCACAAGAGCCCGTGCCCGACGGTTAAACAGCCGTGTCCGGGCAGAGGCACCGGAGCGGGCGGAAAGCCCGGGAGCCGCTTCTGCAGTGGGCCGGGCTGGCGCCCCCCTCCAGTATACGGAGGGGCAGCGCGGGGGGGGGCCGCGCCCGCGGGGTAGAGATGACAGGGCGGCATTTGGCGGCCCGGTGGGCCATCGGGGGGAGGAAAGACGCACCCGGCAGGGCGGGCACAGGGGGGGGGAACAGCGGCTGGGTGCACGGCCGCCACAGCTTGGGGGTGTTCACTGGGCCCCAAAACGGGGGGGGGGGGTCAAACCGCAGGAGCGGCCGGCAGTGGGGGGGCAGGCGCGAACGCCAGGGCCGAACATCGGCATGGATCAGGTCGGCTGTACTAGTCACTTTAAAAAGTGGATTTGTGAACGGCCTAGACATCGAGCAAGACACGCCACATCACCGCTCATGCAGACTGAATTCTAATGGCCAAGGCGGTTTTGGCCGAACGGTCTGCCGGTCCTTAGGTTCAGGTACTGAAGAATGGTGAGTATTTTATCCAACAACAACGGACTTTCACCCAACCCCGGGGACAGGGGTCCATGTCGGTGTGTGGTCGACTTTGTTCTAATCCCAACTGTCGCTCATGCTTCTTCACCCAACCCAACTGTCTCCATTCTTCTTCACCCGAAACCCCACTCTCCTGTTCTTCTTCTCCTAAACCCACTGTCCCTGTTCTTCTTCTCCTACCCCAACGTCCTTTCTTCTTCTCCTAAACCCAACTGTCCTGTTTCTTCTCCTCCTAAACCCCACTGTCCTTTCTTCTTCTCCTAAACCCAACGGCCGTCCTTCTTCTCCTAAACATACCAGAATGGCCCTGTGCGTCCTTCTCTCTAACCCCACTGGCCGGTCTTCTTCTCCTAAACTGACCAACTGTTTCCCGTTCTTCTCCTAAACCCAACTGTCTGTTCTCGTCGCCTAAAAACCCAACTGTCCCGTTCTTCTTGCTCCTAACCCGGGCCAACTGTCCTGTTCTTCTTCTCCTAAACCCAACTTATCCATTTCTTCGGGTACCGACTGCAACGGGCCCTGTGTTCTTCTTTCTCCGTAAACCCAACTGGGTTCGCCATCCTTCGTTGTCCTAAAAGGGGGCCGCGACTGCCCCATACTTACTTTTCCTAAATCCAACTGTCCCTTTCGTATGTCTCACATGTCACATCCGTCAGACTTGTTATAAGCGCGGAGCCACCATCTTCCTAAACCTAAGACTTAACTGCGGTCCAAAGTCTGCCCAATAGTCCCGGTCACACCAACGTGTTTAATAAAGAGCACTTAGATCAACGCGTGCTAAGAGAGAACGGTTGTTAGTCGGACTAAAAGAGCCCAAAGTGCCCCGACCAAGTCACTGTATTGTACCAGATGGTATGAATGTGTGGAGGTAGTATCTAAAAGATGCCCTCTCCATTGTTAATCCTGCTTATGGCCTGAACGTTTTTCCAACCAGAGCAAACAGCCTTAATCCTGCTGTTTCATCTGCGTAAATGAAATATTACAGTAAAATATTACAAGCCACATTTGTCCGAACATTCGTGACAACTCAGATTAATATATTTTCAGAACACCGTCCTCTCACAGCTCTGCCAACAACCCGACCACGCACCAATGTATGAGACATGCGTGGTGGAGTTTGTTTCATAGCATTGGCGCAAGCAAGTCAAGCGCTATCTGTTTTACAGAGATTCCTTTGGAAAACCCTAACTAGTTGGTGGGCTCTTAATTGTATCCCAGAGGGCCAACCGTCCAAATACTGACGTGGCTTAATTCATCCCTCTGTCAGGCTGTTAGAGCTAATAAACCCAACCGTTCTTCAACGCAAGAGTCTTTTTTAAGCCCGGCGTGACATAACGGGTGGTGTTTAGCTTCTGCTTTCAATTGCACATCGGGACGCTGTAGCTGTCCGCATTAATGATTCATACGCCAGTGACCGATCGTGCGTCCGATTGCAGATACGTTAGAGTCGCGCTCTGATCTCCTCCCCACATCGAGTGTGGGACGATCCAGTCCCGGCTGACAGGAGAGCGGGATGGGATGATCTTAACGGCCACCAGCTCACCACGCACACACACGATACACACACACACGCTGGGAATCCAGCCTGAGTGGGCCTATTATATCACAAGTGCTGAGTTCACTGAGTAGAATTAACTTCAGCATTTGCCTAGTTTTTTTTAAAAAAATCCGTCAGTTGACAAGGCGCTGTGGCGATTTGAAAAGCTCAAGGCTGAACATTTCTTGTTCACACATTAATTGTATACAACCAAAACCATCGAAGGCACCCCTATCTGAGTTGGGCGCCGGCGAGAGGAATCCCTGGGACTTAGTGCGGCTCATCCAGTCAGCATCCAGCCCACATTATCATGAGGCAGCCTCTATATATATGATGATGCCAGTGTGGCTGGAGAGCCACAGGCCAGCGGTGAACTGGAGCGTGCAAGGGGGGGGGGGGGGGGGGGGGTGAAGAGCACAGAAGGGAACAGTGACAGGGCCCACACGGCTGCATGCCATCTGTACCTACATGGTTTTGAAACCTCGGCCTTTCCCTTTGTTTCGATTAAACTGTAAACCTGACACGCCATCTAACAACTACAAAATCTCGATTAGAGTTCCGGTCCACTGGTCCCATAAACAGACTCTGTTGCCACAAGGATTCCCTCATCCACACTCCATCATGGCTGCACTATCCTGGTCACCACACTCATCATATTCCACTTGTGCTGCCCGTTATGTCCATATACTGTTAGTTTCTACTTACTTACTGATGTGTGTGACTCATGTGTCGATGCTTTTTTTCCACGCCTGGATTGTACCTATTATGGCCCATGCTGTTTTGCATGTCTATCTCAAGACTCGAGAAAAAGTTCATAAAACAAATTGTCCTATGTTGTGTCCATGTGCTACCTCTAGCCTCACTGGTGTCTCACACCACTTACATAGACAAATGTCCTTAATGTCTGAATGTATACATATGTAGTAACTGTTTACCACAGCCGCCCTTAATGGTGGACAGCAGTTTTTTGGGACGTTGTGTAATGAAGATGATAACCCACAGTAAGCAACATGTAGGCCTAAACACATGCACGCACCGTGCACGAGCCTGTATACAGGTGGCCTCCATAACAGCAATAGATACATGATGTGATATGACTGGCATTATAGTGGAGGAGAACGCACGAATGACATGTCATGTTCTGGTTTTTGCTTTTATTTGTGCGACAGTGGTCTCTGTGACCTACATATTAAGACAGCATCGGGCGACACTCGTATGAAGCTGATCGTCATAGGAAGCCCCCGTCTCTGGATCTTAGTGATGGATCGAACCCAGTCTGTTTGGATGGGGGGTGGGGGCATGCAGCTGAACCCACCTCTACGAAATCAGAAACATGGGCAAGCAGGCTGACGCTGTCTTTGGTTGGATTCCCCTATCTCCTCGCAGACAATTGTCAGGCCTCATCAGCATGGGGAAGGAGAATCCGAATGTGACGGAGGGAAGAACGGCCGAGCTCTCCGCGCGTCTTCCGGGATCATGATCGCGCCATTCCTCCGTCCGTGCCGTGCCGTGCGGAGTCGGTAATGCGGCTCATGTCCAGGCCCAATACTCCCGGTACACACGCCACCTCAGAGCGGGCCCTTAGCTCTCCTCGCGGAATCCCGTGATCGTGGTGTGCATGTCCTCCGATGAAGTCAGTTACGAACGGAGCCTCAGTACGGAGGGAGGGAGGGATGGAGGGGGGGATAGGAGCGCAGGCGCACTGGGGGGGGGCCAGTGGCGGTTCTAGTTCAATCCTCTGTGAGCCCCCCCCCCCCCCTTCGAACCCCCAATTTTGGCACATATGTGCATACATTGTTTACCCCCATCTTTATAGATCGCCTAATATAATAATAATAATTATAAAATAATAATAATAAATAATCAAATATAATAATAAGTAATAATAATGATAATAATACGCTTTATTCCAGACAGAGGTCCATATTTACACTCTACAGTATAAAAAGTATAAAAGGAGATATAAATACAAAAAATTCCATATTTCCGCCCATAGGAACAACGGTATTGGCTCAATGGCGTCTTAAACTAAGTGTGTCTATAAACAGCTTTCTAGATGACTGACTAAGGCTTCATCATATGGTAAGATAGATATGATAACTTTATTATTACACCCCCCATTATGCTGCCATTCCCTTACGATCATAACTCAGACATATCGCATACATACAATAACATACATACATACATACATACATACCTACATACATAGATGTTATGGAACCAACACAACAGGCAAGTCCTAAAACACTATCACTTATGAAACATATCATGTTAAAAAGTAGAAAAGCACAGAGATTCCAGTCCGTCTTGAATTAATTGTTAATAATATCGCTATTTAAAGCTTTATTGATGCAGGACAAAACATTTTTTAAATCATTTCTTACTTTAATATTGAGCTGTTACGGTTTCCACTCACACACTCACATGCATTTTTGTATTTTGTCAATGCAGTTAGTTTATGTATGTTTGTGAAAAATTAAATCAAACACGAGAATATAATTCACGTTTTCTACACTCTGGTTAATTCTTCTGCACATTTTGTTGTTGTTGCAGCTGTCTTATTATCTAAGGGAATTAAATATGTTTTTGGGTTGGAGGCCAGTTATGTTTATAAAAGACTTTATAAAATGTCACATTATGGTTCAACAAATGAGAGACGCGGATCCGCCATGTGGACACCACCAGGACAGTTCCACTGGTTTTCACACAAAACAATATTTTCCCTATATGCTCGTGGAATATTGACCCCACTGGTCAGTGTTGCTAACTCATTTTTGCCTACCTGGAAATTCCAGCTTCCATTTTAAATTTAAATTTTTAATATACTTTAAGTAAGTGTCTAAATATTACTTCAGGTTTCTGCCTAGCAGGGGTGTCCACTCAACTTCCTGAGGCCATCAAATGGGAAACTTAAGTAATCACATCAAGGCCAGATATGTAGAGTTTACTGCTTATGCTTTTATTTCATAGATTGAGTCAAAATCTGTTGGACTTATTAAAAGATTGCATATACATATATATATATCTATAGTATATATATAATATTATATATATGGTTTTTCTCATTGTTCAAGGTTAGTCGAACAAATACCTAAAAAAGTCACTTAGCCATCACAGAAAAAGGTGACAAACTAGTGCGAAACTTTTTTTTAAAAAAATTCTGTGCCAACATACATCAGAAAAAAAAGCTACAAAAACGTTCAAAGCACCAAAAATTAGATTAGCCTAGATTATTGTGGACCACAGTTGATCCCGTTAGAGCCTCGCGGGCCTTGAGATTTGACGAGACTTCTCTTTAAACTCTTTTAGGACGCCCCTGCAAGGAAATTGAAAGGCACGTGTGTTTAGAACATTTTAATGTTCAAAAAACCCCTGGTCAGCCAGTCTGAATGCACCTGCTGTCCAACCAGTCAACGTTTAGTCCCTTTAACCAGGTGACTCCCACCGGTACAGAAGTCCTGACGCACACTGTTTGTTTGTGGACGGAGCATTTTGATGCTTTCACAGTGTTTACTGCCTCTATAATTCCAAGAGGACATGGAAATCTCCTAACAGCATAGGTAAGATGCTGCACGTTGCCGGTGGGGGTTCTGTAGGGACTGCCGAGCTACAATAATGACTTTTCGTGTCAAACACACAGAGCCCTAGGTAGAACAAGGAACCTCCTGATCATCTGTGGGTTTTCCTGCAGCAGCTGGAGTCGTACACAGCAAAATGCGTGATTTTGTCAGTTGTACGGGCGAGAGACAGAGCTCAATAGAGACTACCTAAGCGAACCTTGAGCCAACTTGCCTGTTGCTGGTGCTACAAATACCGTTTTTTTTTTAGTAGTTTTTTCTAAAAGTTTTTGTGCTTCTCCTGGTTTTGGGTCTGTTTTCAATTGTTTCTCAAAGATTTTTGTTTCCATTTTTTTTGATGGTCCCATGGCATGGAAATGTTCCCCCCCCCCCCCCACTTTAGGAGGTTTTGTAACATTAAAATGAGGTCCCCAGCTTGACCTATGGCCCCCCACTGGCTAGAAACTGGTGATAAATGTAACCCAAGCGCTCGGTATCCTGTCTGCCTTTGAGAAAAAACAACAAGTTCAGATGGGCTGATCTGATTCTGCCCCTTATGACCTCAAGTCACCTCCCCTTTCTCTGCTTTGCCCCACCCATAAATTGGCGCCCACCCTGAGAGAGAGACATTCTTCAAATGAGCAAGTGGCCAGAAAACCTATATACAGAAGACCTCAGATACAGTAACTAGGGCCACGAAGGCTATAAAAGAACTTCAGATACAGTATTAGGACCAACTCAGGTCTCTATAAAAGAGAGACTTCAGATACAGTTCTTAGGACCACTAAGGTCTATTAAGAGACTTTCAGATACAGTATTAGGACCCTTAAAGTTTGTATATAAATAGACTTCAGCATACGTTTAGGGACCACTAAGGGCTAGTAAGAAATAGACTTCAGATACAGTATTAGGGGACCACTAAGGTCTATATAAAGAGAACTTCAGATACAGTATTAGGGACCACTAAGGTCTATATAAAAAGACTTCAATCAGTATTAGGGATCCACTAGGTCTATAAAAAGAGACTTCAGATACCGTATTAGGGACCACTACGTCTAATATAAAAGAGTACTTCAGATACAGTAATTAGGGACCACTAAGGTCATATATAAAAGAGACTTCAGATACAGTCTTAGGGACCACTAAGGTCGATATAAAGAGACTTCATATAGCCAGCTGGTCTTACAGGGAGGTGTGTTCAGGTGCATTCTGGGCGTGCTGGTCTTAAAGCTGCAGTAGGGAGTTCTGAGTAAACGTGGACTTAGCCTAAAAATTATAATAAGCACACCTTACAGGTCCCGCCCCCTTGCTCTCTGCTGCGCTACAGCCCCCCCCTCCACAGCTCCTCCCCCACAGCGGGGCC
>NW_022605576.1:857877-858057 GCF_008692095.1 Etheostoma spectabile | reverse complement strand
GCTAGTAAGCAGGGCCACCGATGCTTTCCACATCCTCATGGACAGTACAGGGGATTTAGTCAGAGGGTAGAGCTGGTGTGTGCTGTACTTTTAAAACTTTAAAAACTTTATGTAAAAAAAATTTTCAATGAAAGGGTTTAAAATGATTTTTTATGTAATCGCTCATTTGTGAGATCTAAA
>NW_022605576.1:848437-857852 GCF_008692095.1 Etheostoma spectabile | reverse complement strand
TAAAGGAGCAGAATAGCACATTAGATAAACCTTTTCTGTCAATGTGATCGAGTAGTTAAAGTTTTCATACTGCTATCCTTTGATATAATGGTTGTCATCAAAGGGGACAGACTGTGTATGTTAATTATTAATTAGTCATCACTACAATACAAGTGTAATACGAATTATTAAGCATTCTTCTGTAAACATAGTAGATGCACTGTACCCAGTTAAAGTAGTAAATATGTACTAAGAGGACAATGACAACCCTTATTTAATTCAGTCCCAGAGACTAAGTAAAAAGCGAAGAAAATAAGTATCGAGAGTTACATCAAACTAGATCCAACAACGGAGGTAGGTGTGTTGTGTGTGTTGTGTGAGGCACTGTTGGGTGTGTGGTGCAGTATTGTTAACATGTTTGGTGGAATTCGCATTGGTGTGCAGTATTGGTGTGCATGTGTGATGTGTGTCGTGATCGCGCTAGTCGTCCGCTGGATGTTGTGTGTGCAGTATCACGCTTTTAGTGTTTATGTGTTAAGCCGCCATATTGCGTGTGCATCTTGACATGTATTGTGTGTGTGAATAATGAGGTGTAGTGCGTGCTGTCGTCCACCTGGGTCACAGGCTGTGGTACGCGGATAGTAGCGTTGAGCAGCAAGCATCAGGCAGCTGCCGGTGCTCGGCTTGTTACAGGTGGCAAGAACATGCCAGAGCGTCCAGCGGTCGGAGGGGACCAATTAAGAACAACAGAAGAATGAGTTTGTCGGGATCAAATTGGAACACGGAGAGGAGTTCCAATAATGGGAACTACACATACAGAGACGACATGAGGATCGAGACACATCAGCAATTATCCGAAGACAATCAGAGCACTTGAGATGAGTGCGAAAAGAGCCAATACAGAACACGGAGATGAGTGTCAAGCGGGTACCATCAGGTTGAAGTAACAATGAGTTGAGACTAGCAATGACGGTCGAATGGACAAGTTACAGGAAAAACCACGAGGGACAATGAGTCACAGCGTCCTGTTCTATGCCAAAATGTATATTGTGTTCAGTACTCAAAAAGAACATAACAAGAAAGTCTGGAAAAATTTTATTAGTCTGTCGCATAGCTCTATTAACGAAACCAAAAGTCTGCTGATGATTTAATCTAGTGTAAAATTCTAGATTTCAGTTATGCCAAACCCTGGACCCCAACGGCTATCGGCAAGTAATCCCCACAATACAAAAGCAGATGTAAAACAACTAAGTTTCATACAGGACAAACGGCATTCAGGAAGTGGATCCTGCTCAACAGTGTGTACTGAGTCTGGTTACCATTTACCTCACTTTAAAAATAACAGACAGAAGAACTAAAAATAACCGGCATCTTCAAAAAAGTGTTGGGACCATGCAGAGTATCGAATGGCTCCTAATTATGAATAAGGCATAGAGACCGGGACAGTGTCCCATGGATTGTTCGTCAAGTCATTGTTGAAAAGACCATGATTGATGGGGCCAAGTAGGCATTCAGTAGGTGTAAAGTTTTCGTATAAAGAAGGTATTTTTAGACATATTTGGTAAAGACAAGCTGTTAACTATTTTCTGACCGTGGACAGATTAAGTTATAGCTATATAAAAGATTCCAGCTATCTGGTCGCGCTCCTCTCTGTAGCCCTGACTGCCACTTAGCTAAAAGATACACCCGCTCGCCGTCAGGAAAAAACCAAATCCCAGAGCAGCCCAGGAGCGACCTGTCGTTAGACAGTGTAATCACTCTAGGGATATGCCGCCGGCTCTCATAACCCTCCCCCGACAACAGCGCGTTACACACATTACAAGGCTCAAGAATTGCGCCTAGTTTTGTGCTACTGAGGGTCTGTGCCTAAGAATTCTCGCTTGGAGAAGAAAAAGAATGAAGGCCCAAATGAACATGACTGTATAGGAAAAACTGCGCAATTTCTCGAGTGGACACCTCGATCAGAAATATCAGAAGACGGGCAAAACGGGAACGGTAAGCGCCCGGAATGACAAAAAGTGAGCTACAAACGACACAGACTTCAACGCGAGCCGAAATATATAAAGTCACGAGGGAAGTCAGACACTCGAATAGGACGGTTTTGTACAGGGACCGGGTGAGCTGGGAGCCTACGCCTCCTCAGCGACGGCGCGAATGGTCGTCAAACACGATTCAGAGGCTCCGTACCGCAGGTCTAGGCAACATTTCTGCTCCTGCGGACAGTTAATTGAGGTATCCCTGACATGATATTGGTTTAAGTTATTTAAAAGACTCGAGAGACGCCACAACCTAAAAGATATAGCCATGAGTGTACCAGTACACTGGTTTGAACCCTCATAGCGGCAAATTTTCATCTTACCGCTCTTGCACAGTGCTATGTTGACTCAAATCTTACAGCTATAGCTTCGTTGCTAGCACTGGGCACGGAGAATGTAGGCCATGGTGAAGATCTTAACTTTGTACTTGATAACTCCTCAACCCCTCCTGTATAATGTTAAAATACTGGTTTCGGATAGCCCTACAGTTAAGTAAGCCAATAAGGCGTTTTTTGTCGAGATCAACCAATATAACTGTAAGCTATGGGTTAAATCTACTTTTATGCTGCACGCATGTCCCTGATCAAAGTATGGGTTTGGCAAAAAGCCAGAAATTTTACTATTGTTGCTATTTTTTTATACTCACCCGTTTTCAAGTCCCCCTAAGGTAATGGACTATTAGATAAATAAATGTATGACCACACACTCTTTAGTGCTCCTTCACAGGTAAAGACGAATTAAGGCGCACAGACACAGATGGGGCACGATGTAAGGAAATCCGGCTTTCAGATTCCAGATATCAAAATGTCAGTCAATTCACTTGTGCCAGGAGAACTTTTGCAAGAAAAAAAGCTGAATTGATGTTTTGAACCTATAGCCAAAAATTAAAAACCTAAGGACATATTTCATAGATATTGTTTTCCTTGGCTTATTGTGTAGACTCCTTCCTTCAGTGAGATCATACAATTGACGTACTTGGCCAAAGTTGGTTAACTGTTATTAAATTTGCCTACCATGAAGGTAATTCAGTAAGTCGTACGGTGTTACGTTTTGTATCCACAACAATATGAAGCGATTACATTAATAAATAAATTTAACAAACACTTGTTTAATAAAATATTTGAATAATAAGCAAGAGAGTTTTTTACGATAAACCTATAACGCCTCCTCAGCAATAAAGTCCCCTGTCAATTAGTCCATTGAGGGATAGTGGGGAAAAAGGATCGGTGGGCCCTGCTTTAGTAGCATGACGCGTTCCAGCTGAGCAGGCACTCCGCCTGGTGGAGGAATTGGAAGCATCATGTGGAGGGGGGGGGAGGTCTGTAGCGCCCTAGTATAGATGGGTCTGCAGACAAGGCACGAGGAGAGCAGCAATACAAGGGGGGATTGTGTAACGACAGTACGCCGTTCGTTGTTACTGGGTAGGGTATGTTGCTAGCTTTGTTCAAAAGTTTTGTGGGCCAAGTCCCCGTTTTATCAGAAAACTCCCTACGGCAAAGCCTTCTGTAATCTCTTACTTTACAGGAACAGGCGTTGTTTTTGCTTTTAGTTTGTTTTGTACGTGCGCACCCACCCCTTTAGCTTTCGTGTCGTACGTAATATCTTGTTGATCACCAGTTATATTTTTAAGTGTATTTATTTTATGTCCAATAAATTACATTGTAAGGACCAAGATGAGCAGTTGTGAACCTGGGGGGTTGTGGGACTAGTTGGAGAACAGGCTTGTTTGTTTGGGAAATGAGGGGTAAGTATGCGCGGATATTCATTAATGATTTTCATGTTGGAGTCCTAGCTACCCTGGAGCTTGACTAGGCGGGTGACGTAGACACTGGCACAACAGTCACCGGGAACATCTCAACTATGGTATGGAAATGATACAACAGCCTATAAGGTGTATAGATATTCTCTAACACCAAACACCGGACATGTGTCACCGATCAATTGACATAAACCAAACACATCTGATCCCTAGCCGTGACGACTAGCTAGCGTATCTGGTGATAATGCCCTGGGAAACGGCAGAAGTGACCTTCTGCCGCCGTATAAACATGTATAGTATAAAGACATAGCCCAAATATTATACACCCATCACTGCATGAAAGCATAGTGGTGCTTTGGACCCCACCATATGGCAGAGCAGGAGTCTTCTGGAGCCAAACACACGCTCCCCGTCTCCGACTTTTCCTCCTGGCCTGGTTGTTCTGCCCCCCCTTTGCTTCACACCCTCTATCTGTTCAATCTGGTTTTCTACTTGTTGCGCGCGTGGGACTGTGGACCAAAAAAAAAAAAATAAAATCTTGTTGAAAAAGAAAATAGACGAACAAAGGCAACCGTATCAGGTGCCTAAACCCCTTGCTCTCTGCGCGTACAAGCCAACCCTAACAGCTCCATCCCCCACAGCGGATGGAGGCCTGCCGCGTTGAACGTAGCAAGTGCTAGGTAAAAGCAGACGGGCCAACGATCTGCTTTCCACATCGCTCATGGCATAGCGGGGGGGATTATTTCTGCATAGAACGGCGTATAATCTTTGTTGAGAGGGGTTCATAGTGGGGACTGGGGGCTATAGGGTTTATAGTGATGTAAAAATTGCTATCTTAATAATATATGTTATATAGAAAGTGTTTTGTAAATTTTTCTTTATGGGAATCGACGCTCATGTTGTCGTGGAACAAAAGTAACAGGATCGAGATTGCTGAGTACATTAATAGGGGCCCTCGAGTACATATTTTGAGGAGCTATCAATTGAAAAACAGTGAGAAAGCGGGGGGGCAGGTATCAAGATAGCCACAGAAATACGACACGAATATCTGTTACGGGAGACTAGTCTATAGGTTTTATTTGACTTAAGTTCGCTCTTATGGTGGTTTTAGAGTGGTTTATCTGTCAGTTTATACTTACGTTCGTGTATTTTTTTAAAAATAATTTACGTTTAAAATCCGTTTTTTGTTTATTATTAAGACTTATCCTTTATTTCGGTTTTTTTAGTTGGTTAAAGTGAAAGTATGGGTATAATATTAATCAAGGCTTAATGATTCTTTTTTCTTTTTTTTTTTGCCAAAATGGTGGTTACTCTGCACAGACTTGAAAATATACTGAACAGTTTTGATTGTTCGGAGTATCTGACTGAAGACGATTCGATTCCTTCACGTGCCTCTGTGTCTGGGGCCATGTCTGACCTGTTGAAGGAGCACAACGAATTTGTGTCAGACATTTGATTTACAAATTACATCCTGAGGGGGAAGAAAACTTGCATGTTTAAAAATAATCAAAATGATGAAATTAAATAGAATTATGCCTTGCCAAACGTCGACAGGGACAGCGCACAATTAAAGTAGTTTCATCATAGCTACATTTAATTTTGACCGACAAAAAAACATTTTGGCTTACTAAATGTAGGTATCGAAACAATATTGCTTATACTGAGGGTGAAGGAGTTAGCAACATTCCTGCCGTGCTACAAGCTAACAAGCTAACTGTTAGACTTAGCAACAAGCTACAGAGTTAAATGAGATTTGCGCTATCACCAGTGATACTGTAACCAGCGCTATCGTTGTTGTGTAGTTCTTAAAACATGAAACAAACCCAGCAGGGATACTTACATGTCGAGCAGAAATGTGGCTAACGCTAGCACTGAACCATGTTGACTCCTTTCAGGAGGCGTAGCTCCCTCCACCTCTGAAAAACCGCTCTGATGTTGACCCTCGTTTTATTTCGGGCTCGGTTTAATTCTTTCTTTTTAGCTCGCTTTTTGTCATCGGTCTTCTTCGTTTTCCCGTCTTTGTTTTCTGAGCAGGTGTCAATCGAGAAATTGGCAGTTTTCCTGAAAAGTTGTTTCTCCGCGATTAGCACAGCTGCAGCACACTGGCAATCTCGAGCTTGAACGGTGGTACGCGCTGTGCGGGGGAGGGGTATGAGCAGCGCGTACACGAGAGTGATTGACACTGCTAAGACAGTCCTCCTGGCTCTGATTGGCTGTTTCTGACCGGGAGCGGTGTATTTCTGCAAGTGGCAGTAGGAGCACAGGGAGGAGACACAGGAGCTTGATTTTTTCACAGATTATCCTTCTCATATTCTACTGTCAGGACATAGTGACAGTTTCAACAAATATGTAAAAAATACATTTTTACAAAAGTTACCTACTGAAGCTTTAAAGGGAGGTGTGTTCAGGTGCATTCTGGGCGTGCTGGTCTTACAGGGAGGTGTGTTCAGGTTCCTTCTGGGCGTGCTGGTCTTACAGGGAGGTGTGTTCAGGTGCCTTCTGGGCGTGCTGGTCTTAAAGGGAGGTGTGTTCAGGTGCATTCTGGGCGTATTGCTATCTTGAGGCAGAGGGAAGTGATCGCACCGTTGACCAACACAAACCTCTAAAGTCATTAACGCAACATTTCATTGTTATTTTAACAGCACATTAGTAAAATGTGTGACTGTGAATGTGTTGATGAGAGCACAGAGTTGATGCCAAAACACTGGGATGGTTATGGTTTAGTTTTGGGTTTTGAATCTGACACTGTAACTGAACCAGAGAGCATGACATCCCATTGACTTCCACTGGTCCATCACCATGTGATTGTAATATTTCAAGTTTGATTTTGGCTCAGGACCTTTGGTGTATGTTGAAGGGTGTAATTTCCACTTAAGATTGCCCCCTCTCTTTTCCAGTGCTTATTTGTATCTAAATTATGTCTCATGATATCTATGTTGCCTTCAGTTACAAGCGTGCACTCATGAAATCCTTCTTTACCCTGGGTATAGAGGCTGCCTGAGAGGAAGCTCTGCACAGCAGGAGGGATCGATCAATCAAAGCTAAGGCAGCAAGGCACCAAGAAATTCTTTTTGGCGACCAAAATGATATTAAAGACTTAAATTATTGCATTTATATTTGACTTTTGTGGGATTTTACTTCAGTTCTTTGGCTTTTTTCAAACATCCCACCTTTGAGTGTCAGTATACTGGCTGTGTTGTTACTCTCAGCTGTCAGGAACAATCAGCTGGGAGGCAAAGTATTTAAAGCTAAGCACAAAATGGAGTTTTAGCGAGTGATTTTCCCACAAAAAAGAGCTCACCGTGAACATGCCCTGCAGTTTGAAGCTCAGCGATGACTGATTTCCTCATTCAGAGGAGAGACGCAAATCCAGATGAAACATGTCTGAAGAACACTGTAGTGGCTGGATTCATTAGAGTAAAGAAGATGATTCTTTCCCGCTTGCGTGGTCTCTGTCTTTATGTTCTCAGGCAAATAGTATTGCCATATAGCACAATAGGAAGTGTGGTCTATGGGGAACATTAGAAGGAATCCATGCCAAAGGCTTTTTCATATGTGTGTTGGTGTGTATTTGTGTGTAAGCCTCAGTGTGTCTAGGCTGATCCACTGTACTCCATGTGGGCCTCTGTGTACGCACGTGATTATTATGGAGTTCATTTTCAAGACAACTGAGGCATCAGGTGTGGAGAAAAAAACAAAAAAAACTGGAAAGGTATTAATATGGGAGTGCTTCTACTGTGGAGAAGAGCTGACTCTTGCTTTGGATCTTTACCGTGATGGCGGGTCCGGCGAAGGCCAGGCTGAGCAGCATCAGCAGGGGGATGACCTCGCGGTTGGGGTCGATGTAGGGGAGGCTCAGGCTGCGGTCATGGCAGTTGAAGCCGGACTTCACCGGCTTGAACACATCCGTCCACTCCAGGAAGTACAGACTGACCACAGACGACACCAGGATGGGCAGCTATTGATGGAGGAGACAGAAAGAAACATATGTAAGGGCAGGGTGAGATTTTCCAGGGGGGGATGAGTGGGATTTACATTGACACCACGTTGTGCTATTTCATTTTGAGAGGGATTTTTGATTGAGATTCTTGCATGTTTCGATTTGCTTTGCATGACCAAACCCCTTGCTTTCTCCACAAATCGTGCCCTGTGTAAGGAAGTTCAAAGTCATAAACAGCTGAGGCGGAAGGAGCTTTAACAGACTGCCAATGAATAAATAAAACAGGCAGTGAATGCTGCAAATGCCCCCATAACCCTATGGTTCAAAAATCATGCTAATTTGATTTGATAATGAGGAAAAAGGCATTTAAAATAGTTTTCATGGCCCGAGGGGGGTGAGGACGGTGCTGAGGGTGATGGAAGATGGCATGGGGAATTTATTGCCCTTTTCAACATCCAGTGCTCCCGCTGAGCTAAGCTGAAATCTTCTGTGTGAATTCTCCTCATACCAACAAACGGAATGAGAAACAGATACATAACAGTTTATTATAGCCAGCTTGAGCTCTTAAAATCATAAAAGACCAATCATAGCAGAGCAGATTAATCCGTACCATGAAATAAAGTTGAATAATAAAGCTGGTGTTGATCTGGCAGTCGGGAAAATCAAAGTGCTTCAGTGGTCTATGGAAGATAGCCAGGGATCAACTCTGCAGACCGCTCGGTGCATTTCTGTGTTAGACGTGCTGAATTGCTGGCTGCAGCCATTTCACCACTGACCTGTCACACCGTCATTCCACTAGTGACTAGTGGATCGCCGGCCCTGTCACAGAGCAGAGCTGTGGAGCTCATGCTGCGGTCCAGTTAAACTGGGTCCTAATTTCCGAGTTCCCAGTCGGAAATGCCACCTGTAAACGCCACCTGTAGTCGGATTTCCTACTCTGAAACTGGTACTGCTAACTCAGATAAATTGCTGGTTGCTCATATAAGCGCTCCCATTTGTGTATTGTAACAGAGTTGTTGTTTTATACCCTGACATAAAAAACATACGTTATGAGTAGAGAGACTGAAATGGCTCGGCTACGTCGAGTAAGTGAGACATATAAAGTCAATAAAACCCTGGTAATAATGCTACATATCTCTTGGGGGAAATGTGAGCAACGGAAATTGCTCTAACATTTTTCTCATTGAGACTCAACAAGAATGTGAAAACTCCAATACTGATCACTTCATTTCATACACTTACACTGCAGTTTTATTGTTTCAGAGTTATTCACCTTTCTAACAACCCCCCAGGCACAGAGAAGTGAGGTGCGTGTGTAGGCAGAAAGCTTATGTGTAATTGAAGGTGTCCACAGAGGACGGCTGTCGGAGTTGCATATGGCCTCGAGCATCATGGACTTTACCATGCAGCCCAATACCCCGATCACTGGCACACAGCTCGCTCAGCTAAAGCTAAGTAGAGCAAAATGATGGAGGAGGGCCCCTAGGAGCCCAACACAGGGGCATCTCTTCAAGTCAAGACACACACACACACACACACACACACACAGAGGGTCTCTGTTTGCAGACTTCCTACTCACTAACACACTAGCTTTCCTGTCTTTCTATCCTGGCATTGATTCCTTCACTCCTCCTTTCCTTACAAAGAGAGAGGTGTCATCCTCCTGGAATTAGGACATTTGAAAAGATGGGGGGGGGGGGG
>NW_022605576.1:841873-848427 GCF_008692095.1 Etheostoma spectabile | reverse complement strand
AAAAGACAGTTGGAATGCAGGGATTATGAAACAAAAGAGAGAAGGAGGTTAAGGTGAAAACATCATACATCCTACAGCCTCTTACTCTCTCTCTTTCTCTTCATCGGTAATGTTCTCTGGCTCAAATGACTAGCCTACATATGGTCATCGAGCTGGAACAACCTCATCCATATTGTCAAAATCATTTCAATATTGAGCAATGACAATAAACACCTTTCAGATAACGGGAGCCTACCATTTCTGTGTCCTACTCTGTCACAACAGACTACCTGAAGGCCTTTTTTCTCATTTATCTCAAAAAACGCAGTCGCTGTCTAAAAAAAAGGCACATCTGATAAAATATTTTCACGTTTTCACCCGTGAGTGTGAACAGGGTCTAAAGCTAAATCCTTCTACAAACAGAAACCATGGATTACCAGAACCATCCTGGATGCCATAAACACAAAAACCGAACTGCAGCCCACATGTTAGCAATGCAGTCTAAAACAACGTGGACAGCAGCCTGCTATGTTAGAAGAGCAGCAAAGGAGGCAAGAAGAGACTACGGGAAGAAAGGGAAACTACAATTCCAGGAGGGCAACGCACAAAGCATGTGGCAAGAATTGTGACAGATCACAGCCCACCTCCTCCTCTTCCTCCTCAAGTGGTGATGCGTCTATAGCAAGTGAGCTTAACACATTTAACACCAGCCTTGAGGCCATCCGCAGCCAACTAGGACAAACAGCTGAAGCAGAGGCTTATAGACTGGTGCACCTCGCACACCCATCACCCTCTCTTAGCATGACATCCGGAGTGCATTCAAGCACGTGAAAACCAAGAAAGCAGCAGGAACGTCAAGGATTAGATCTGCTCCTCATCACACAGCACAGTGGACCCATTATGGTGTCCCTACAAACGGAAGACGACATAGCCCACATCCTCCACACCACTCTATCTCACCTGGAAAAGAAAAGATGCTATTTTAGATTGCTTTTCATTGGCTGCAGATCAGAGTTAACACTATAGAACCCGTCGGGCCTATCACAAAGCTCAAGGTCCTGGAATTGAACACCTCAGTGTGCATGTGGATTCTTGACTTCCTGACAGGCAAACCTAAGGTGGTGTAGGTGGGGGACTGACACCCTCATCCTTAACACTGGAGCACCCCAGGGATGTGTTCTGAGTCCCCTGGTCTACTCCCTGTAAACTGCTCAAAATCCTTTACAAGAAGGACCGCAATCATTTAAAGGGTTGGTTTATGATCCACTTAGATTGTATGTAAATCCTCTGGTAGAGCTATTCCTGTGTGATTCCAGTGATCTCATTCATGGTCTTTCTGGAATCCAACTGACGGGAGTCCCTCTTAGCGACGGAGAAGAACAAGCACACATCAGTGCAAAATACAAACAAAACTGCTGATCCCATAAAGTTTTGCCATGAAAACTGATTGTGATTACATTGGACTACATTACCCACCATCATGTAAGAACCCGGCAGTCACAAGAGTATAAATAAAAATAATAAAAAACGTACAATATAACTTGTGCTTGTTGGGCTCCACACAAAGAGCTGAAGATTTCAATTTTGAAAAATCTGATATCCAGAAAAGCTGGAAACATAACCTGCAAGCAGAACACAGCATTGTGCTTGTTTGCTCCATGTTGAAACCAGCTCATGCAGCCCCCCTCTGAGTTCCACCCAGCCCCCCTCCCCCTCTCTCAGGTCTGTTTTCCTGGCTCACCGTCGGCCTCCCACATCCCTCGTAGAGCATCGGAGCGTGTGGGGATGGGAAATATAGGTCAGTGATGTCAGCACTCGCTCTGCTCATGCTCTTCAGATGAAGCAGCTCCAGGAGGAATACTGTACCCTCCATACTTCCAAGTAGATATCTGCAAGGATAGCTTATGTCACATCCTGTTATTTTGAAAGTGCTGAGGCCAATAGCAGCTAACCATATTTAATACGCTTTAATGTCTCTACACATGCTTATGATTCCTTTCCTTTCTTGGTGAGTTAAGTCATTTTATGGCTAAACTAACCAGTGTGCATCATGCGCTGTTGAGATCACAGTTGACAACCTTAAACTACCAGTAAATATTTTCTACAGAAAAAGAATAACAGGCATAAAATGGACCAATCATGCAGAATTAATATAAATTATGCTAATTATGCATGTTGCACAGCTGTTTCTTGTCCTAATAGTGGCAGGGCTTACAGCATGTGATGTTGGCCTTTAGTACAGAGCAAGATATGGACAGCTGCTGGGGAAATTGTCGTGGATTTATTATGAATATTCATGCTCCTTGAAGCAAGATTTGTCATGGTTTTGATGATTTTGATCTCTTGATCTTAGTACTAGAGGTTTCTGCAGGCCGAAGGATTCCTCCTAATCATTCCTCTTGTGTGGGGCAAGTTTTTAGGTCAAGGTTCAACTGCTGTGCCTTTGGAGTGTAAATGTGTGTGAGTGTGTGTCTGATGACCTTGTACAGCAGCCTCGGCAACAGTGTGTGAATGTGTGTGAATAGTGAATGGTTCCTGTACTATGTAGAAGAGCTATGAGTAGTAGTTGAGACTAGAAAAGTTCATTTGAATGCACCTGTCCATTGAAACCGTGGCGACATCACCACTGCTAATCTGCCCATGCTGATTACCAAAACAAAATAAAATAAATACCCATAAAATAAAGATGAAGATAAAAACAACACAAACTACGAATACATCTCGACCAGATCACGTGTTACAGTATATTATGGCTTAATCCTGACAGATGAAGTTATTTCCTCCCATTGATGCAATAATCCAGTTAAAGGGATTGTTTCCTCGGTATGAGTTTTATAACATCTGATGCTTGTCAAATATGTATTGTCTCACTGTATTTATGTCAACTTTTATGCAGTGATACATTTTCTTTTGCTAATGTATAAAACGTGCCCCAATAGTTAATAGTATATGTATGTAGAGCAGAGACCCCTTCCTGCAGTGGAGGGTCTAGCTAGTCCACAAAGCATTTCTGGATGGGGGAAAAACATGAGCTTCACAATCGTCTTGGGGGGCGGGGCTAAGGCCCCGGTGCCTCTGCTAAATAGTCTCAGGAAGGAAGTTGTTTTGGTGGAACATGTTTACTTTTTTTTTTGTTTTGTGACTGTTGTTCAGAAGTAGTTTTAGTTCGTCAACAAAACTCAGTTGGACAGATAGTCTAGCTAGCTGTCTATTTACCCTGCAAGATCTGAGGACCAGGTAACCATAGTCCTCAGATTGGACAGATGTCTAGCTAGCTGTCTGGATTACCCTGCAGAGATCTGAGGACCATGTACCATAGTCCTCAGATTGGACAGATAGTCTAGCTAGCTGTCTGGATTTACCCTGGCTAGATCTGAGGACCAGGTAACCATAGTCCTCAGATTGGACAGATAGTCTAGCTAGCGTCGGATTTCCCTTCAGATACTGAGGACCAGGTAACCATAGTCCTCAGATTGGACAGATAGTCTAGCTAGCTGTCTGGATTTCCTCAGATGTTGGACCACCTCTTGACTTCATACACTTGGTGTGTTTTCTAGCAGAATTCCAGAATCAATGTAAAATTCATATGTGGACCTCTATTTTAATAAAGTGTGAGTGTCCCCTTGTGCCACCTAAGCTAATATTACTACTTGCACATAAAATATTCCCAATTCTAATGATGATATTGCTATGAAATTGGGTGGGCACTTCATACTTTGCATTACTTTACTATACTACACTCATACCATTTTAATGACTGTATGACTTTTCCTCTACCTTTAGGACAAACTTTCCATTTTTATCTCTTAATTTAAGCCTTTTGGATAAGCTACATAATTGCTACTCTAGGGGTTATTATTGCAATCTATTGCTTTTGTTTGGGCATTGTGTTATTTTGTAATACAACTGGAATTTAGATTTCATTTTCTGCTTTGTTCACTTACTTCTTTGGGTGATTACATTTGAATAATGGTTGGCCCTTTGCCACAACACTCCTGTGAGGGTTTTCCTGACAACAATGTCCCCCGGCCCCCCTGTGTTCCTGGCGAGCCCTCAGTGACTACAGAAGAGACCGGCAGCTTGAATAATAGATGTGTTAAAACGGAAAGTAAGTTCCAGTGGGTTTTGGCTGGCAGTCATTGCCAACAGTTAGTCGTCTGGTGACGATTCAAGTCTCTCAGTAAAATTAAATGTATTATAAAGTGAACTCACATGGAGATTTTGGATAAAATAATAGGAAAGGTAGGGAAGCTGCCACTCGATTTAAAACTAGTACTTATTTTTTTGACTGCTCTTGGAAACTTGTTAGGTTGGAAATCTGACTGGCTCAAGAAATCCTGATATCAGCTGATCGGGTTTTCTCTGAAAAAGAGAAAACTGGACTCTAAGGGAGGGAGTTTGGGTTTACTTCTTATTTTTGGATCAGTCCGACCGAGACCTGCGGCTGGCAGCTGGGGGTGCTCGATTCGGGCCAAGCAGTCGACGTTAGCGTCAAAGTGTTCGGGATGCTTTGGTCCCTGGCTGGGAGCTAACTGTGGCTCTGTCCCCCCGGGGCTGTTGTCCACTCTAATCCTGAAGGAGTCTCTGAAGGCTCGTGATGGCTCAGTCAAACTGGAGTTTATATAATAATGTATAATTGAACAAAACTGTTCTAAGCAGACAATAAGTACAGTGGGCGGAAGCCATCTGCGCCCGGCCGAGTTTCCACCCGGGGCTTAAAAAAGGAGACACAGCGGAGGTTGAGGAGTGGCTAAAACTCGGACAGCGAATCAGAGGAGACTGTTCTAAATGCATGGCTGTCGGTAAGGCACTGGCAACACTGACGCCAATGTTTCGCCGCCTAATTGATTAATTGAATTAATTGAATTAATTGATATGACGTTTGGGTTTTTTAGTTTAAACGGAAATTAGTTCTTTTAATGGAGATTTTTTTTTAAACACTGGAGGTAAAAAAAACAAATAAAAAAAAAACGTAGAGGTGTAAATGTAACCTGAATCTGCCAAAAAGAAGAGTTTGGTCATTGAGTCAAATCCAGTCCGTTATTTTGGGCAAATGCATCAAATCCCTTTCAATCGGGGAACATTCTGCATTCAGATTCAAAAGACTTGAAACTCGCAGAGCTAACATTCCAGTCAGAATGGAGAAATAGAGTGATAAATAACAGAGCAGAATGTCTCAATATTCCTTACGCTCCCATTTCTCTGAAACGCCTGGGCTCCTCTGGGAGAGTTCAGCTCAGCAGAGATGCTCCATTGCCCTACATCTGCTAACACTCTCCTCTCCGTGTCTCATTCTCTTTGTCTCGTCTTCATTCCCTCTGTTTCTCTCACATGCAAAGGCGCTCTTTCTTTGTCGTATATTGTTCTGTCTCACTACCGGTCTCCGGTGAGGTGTTCCAATACCAATACCAGTATCGAAAACGCCTCTGATACCGCCTAAAATGCTGGAATTGGCGAGTACTGGGGTCTATGCACCGATCCGATACGTAATTTAGTCCCGGAAAAATCTACTTAAGTAATTTATTTACAATATGTTCTTTTTCCGTTACAACTGACTGTTAATGTAATCAGTATAATATAAGTATATTGTATTATAAGTATATTATAATAATTAAATTGGTATGGTACCATCTCTAAGTCCTTTGTTTGTCGGCCTGACCTGGGCTCATCTAATATGGGATTTTAAAAGCTTGACATGTCACCGATATTTATTTTTGGGACCAAAGGTGCATGTTCAATAGTAGTTTTAGTCATTAACAGAAAACTCCAATTGGACAGATAGTCTAGCTAGCTGTCTGGATTTACACTGCCAGTGATCTGAGGACCAGGTAACCAGAGTCCTCCGATTGGACAGATAGTCTAGCTGCTGTCTGGATTTACCCTGCAGAGATCTGAGGACCAGGTAACCAAGTCTCAGATGGACAGATAGTCTACTAGTGTCTGGATTTACCCTGCAGAGATCTGAGGACCAGGTAACCATAGTCCTCAGGTTGGACAGATGTTAGCTAGCTGTCTGGTTATCCCTGCAGAGATCTGAGGACCAGGTAACCATAGTCCTCAGATTGGACAGTAGTCTAGCTAGCTGTCTGGATTACCTGCAGAGATTGAGGACCAGGTACCATGTCCTCAGATTGGACAGATAGTCTAGCTAGCTGTCTGGATTTACCCTGCAGAGAATCTGAGGACCAGGTAACCATAGTCCTCAGATTGGACAGATAGTCTAGCTAGCTGTCTGGATTTACCCTGCAGTGATCTGAGGACCAGTAACCTAGTCCCAGATTGGACAGATAGTTGTAGCTGGTCTGGATTTACCCTGCAGTGATCTGAGGACCAGGTAACCATAGTCCTCAGATTAGAGAATAGAGTGGGCAATACCGGAAGTGGAACGTCAAGAATATAGACTAAGATAGTAACCAAAGTTTATCGTAGAAATAGCTAAATGGTGTGATCAGCTGATCACTCTGTTGGTCCTCTTACAGTACAATGAACTAGAGAAGAGTCAAATGTGTCATTTTACACCTAGGGAGGTGTTCCAGGCACGTCCAGCTGGGAGGAGGCCTCGGGGAAGACCCAGG
>NW_022605576.1:829398-841855 GCF_008692095.1 Etheostoma spectabile | reverse complement strand
ATCTCCAACCTGTCCTGGGAACGCCTCGGGATCCCCCAGTCGGAGCTGGTTGATGTGGATCGGGATAGGGAAGTTTTGGGTCCCCTACTGGAGCTGCTGCCCCTGTGCCCCGATACCGGAGAAGAGGGTGAAGATGGATGGAGGCCTTTTCACATCTTTACAGAATGTATATTAAGAAGCTAGAGCTGGTTTGCCACTGCTGATGTTAAGTCATTCTAACTAGCAAATATAAGATGCTGCATCCTTTATGTTTTCCATTGCTCTTTGCTAATAAAAAAAGGAGTGAGGGGAGATAAAAAGATTTGTTAACATCAGAGCTAAATCAATCCAGCTATTTTACAGACAGGGAACCAAATCCGATGTGGACCTGCCTATTGGAAGCCATCCTACATGACTTCTCCAGTTGTTGCACCTGCAGTCGTTGATGCTGATGCTGCCACAGACGTTAGCTGACATTAGCTTTCCAGGTCATTGACTCTTACTGTTTTCAATAGGGATCCTTACCATAACAGTGTGTGACAGGCCTGGGGCTGTTGGCACACTTGGTTCCTAAGGTGCGTGAACCACAGCAGCAACACACTGCCAGTACATGCATAGAGTTGTCTTGAAAAGAAGCTAGCCAGTGTACTGGCCAGTGTTTTGATAATCTGTCATCCACCTAAATATCATCATAATGGCCTGACCCAAAGGACATGGAGCTTTGGGGAATGATAATGGAACAGTGGGACAACAGCTTCTGTCCCCAGTAAATCTCACCCGCTGTCTTTTCTCACTTGGTTTGAAATGTCTACAACGCGATCTGTGGCAGAGATCATCGTCGTTGACATTTCTGATGTAAGGCAGTCTGCCTCCGGTCCTTCCTGCCCCAATGACCTTTGCACTAGTGTCCGAATTCTTCTGTCCGAGCCCGACCCACGTCCAACAGAGCCGTGACCGAACCCGGCCCGAGCAGGACCGGCATTGAGACATATATGTCCGAGGCCGTCCCAGTTAAAATCTCGATTTATTCCCCTACTGATGGCACATGTACGCTACGCTTTTGTGTGAAAAGCTATCTCTTATAAAGCAACTGTAGGAAGACATTCAGAAATGTCAACAGATGAGCGCATCAGCGCCCACGGGGCAACAAGAGCACGATGATAACCTGTTTAACCCTTGTGTTGTCTTCCTGTCAAAATTTAAAATCTACACTTTTGTTGATACTTTTTATCAATGTTTTTAACTTTTTCTTACATTTGTGTCCCTTTCTTAACACTTTTTTTTCAATGTTTGTCTCTTTTGACGTAAGTTTTAACTTACTAAGTACTTTTATAGTTATTTTTGGAATTTATGGTCAATAAACCTCATTTATAGGAACTTATACGTATTGTTTGAGTTAGAAAAGCAGAAATTAGGAATTATTTAGACTAAAATTAAAGGAATGGATGTTGATGATAATCACAGACTGGAATATGTCAACTTTTACCCAATACTATTTCAAAAACACTTCAGTTTGTTTTCAAATGCTATAAAATTGAATAAGACGCCCCAAAATGAATGAAAGTAGAGATTTGTACTTGGCAAAGAGCATTGGGTGGAATCAATCATGTTATTTTGGGGAATTAAAAAGAACATTGATATAAGAGAATGGGTCAATTTGACCCAAGGACAACATGAGGGTTAATTTGAAATGTTCAATGTTTTAACCTTTCCTGCATGCCTTATCGCGCTGATGTAACCGAGCCCGACCAACCCGACCATAATTGCTAAATATCTATCTGAACCCGGCCGGGTTGTCCATGCTTACTTTGCACATCATGCAGCAAATCAAAAAGTCAAGCTACGGCTTGTCGAGGTCAAGGGCTCTGGAGGTTGGGTGCTGATGGTGCTGATGCAGCCCCTAGTGGCTGGTGATAGGGACACAGAGAACAAATATTTCATTCATTTATTTAATTATGTTTCAGCAGCTGAGGTGCCTGCAGGAAAACGTATATAAAAATGTTTTAGGACGAGGACGAGGACGAGGACGAGGCCGGACGCTTTTCATAAGCTACTTGGCTAGCAGCCGAGGGTGGGAATGCTAACAGTTATTTTACTTTAGCAGGAAGAACATCAACAGAAAATGGGGATTTATTTTTATCGTCCAATAGCCTATGCAAACGTTCTTGGCGAGGATTGTTGGATGGACGTTATATATGTATTGATGAAAACACCAGAGACAGAGTTTTGATAACGTGTGTGATAGCAAACATCAAGCAAGACTGAAATAAGTTCTGTTTTGGGGCTGTGTCTCCCAGGGCCATCGGGGTCTGGTATTTCTAGTTTCTGTTAGAGTCCAGATCTCATTTTTCTAGTGATAGGCTAACAGGTGTTACACCGAAATCTGTGACTCATCCGAAACTTGACTTCAAACGGTGCTGCTGAACATTTTGAGACCGTGCATGATCGACAGGGTGAAGAAGAGTGTACAGAAGCAGCGTGATGTCAACATGAATGCATTACGGTGTAACACCGGCTCGGTTCTGGGTCGTTTAGGGTGCAGATATCACGTGTTTATATCTGAAATAGCTTTAAAGGGAGTGATGTTATTGCAATGGATGAAAAGGAGATGTGAAACCGTGTGCATTGTCTTTGGTGCATGTGTACTTTAGGCTGCAGCCCCACCCCCCACCCCAAAGTAAGTTATGACACAATCAGCACAAGAGCTCCGAGAGTAAACAGGCCTTTTCCTCAGATGCACCTTACGTTCTGTCCTTTATCTCGGCTAATTGCCGCGGCCCCCCCTACCATTATACTTAGGTTTCATCTGTTGTTTTCCCCACTTTTTAGATAACAGTTGCTCATGCTTCCATTTGTTCCACTTTGGAGGAAAAGCAGCCCGAGGCTTCACAGTGGAGCATCGCTGCACTTCCCCACTCAGTCCAAACTGAAGCAGAGCGGCCGGCAGTGTTGTGCATGCTCTACTCCATGTCTACATCGCATGTATCATGTCTGCATGTACTGTCACTTTAAAAGTTGATATTGTGAACGTGCCTAGACATCGAGCAGAGACACAGCCACATCACCTCTCATGCAGACTGAATTCTAATGGCCAAGGAGGATTTTGGCCGAACTTTCTTCCTGTCCTTAGGTGCAGGTACTGAAGAATGGTGAGGTATTTTATCAACAACACAGGACTTTCACCCCGGGGACAGGGGTCCATGTCAGGTGTGTCACTTTTCCTAATCCCAACTGTCCCATTCTTCTTCACCTAAACCCAACTGTCCCATTCTTCTTCACCTAAACCCAACTGTCCTGTTCTTCTTCTCCTAAACCCAACTGTCCTGTTCTTCTTCTCCTAAACCCAACTGTCCTGTTCTTCTTCTCCTAAACCCAACTGTCCTGTTCTTCTTCTCCTAAACCCAACTGTCCTGTTCTTCTTCTCCTAAACCCAACTGTCCCGTTCTTCTTCTCCTAAACCCAACTGTCCCGTTCTTCTTCTCCTAAACCCAACTGTCCTGTTCTTCTTCTCCTAAACCCAACTGTCCTGTTCTTCTTCTCCTAAACCCAACTGTCCCGTTCTTCTTCTCCTAAACCCAACTGTCCTGTTCTTCTTCTCCTAAACCCAACTGTCCCGTTCTTCTTTACCTAAACCCAACTGTCCTGTTCTTCTTCTCCTAAACCCAACTGTCCCATCCTTCTTTTCCTAAATCCAACTGTCCCGTTCTTGTCTCACATGTCACATAATCAGACCTTTTATAAGCGCAGCCACCATCTTTTCCTAAACCTAACTGCGTCCAAAGTCATGCCAATAGTCCCGACCCAACGTGTTTAGATAAAGAGCACTTAGATCACATGCTAAAGGAGACTTTTAGCGTCACTAAAGACGCCAAAGGCCCCTGACCAAGCATCTGTATTGTACGCGATGGGAGTGAGAATGTGTGGAGTATGTAGCTATAAAGATGACCTCTCCATTGTTAATCCTGCTTATTGGCTGAACGTTTTTCCAACCAGAGAAAACAGCCATTAATCATGCTGTGTTCATCTAAAATGAAATAGTACAGTAAATATTGACAAGCCACATTTGTCCAGAACATTCTGACACTCAAATGTAATTTTTCAGGAACAAACTCTCACGAGATCTGCCAACAAACAGACCACGCCCATTTATGAGACAGGAAGTGTGTAGTGTTTCATAGCATTGGCGCAGCACGTAAAGCGCTATCTTTAGTTAAAGAGATTCTTTGATAAAACCAACGTTGCGCTTAATGATATAAAAGTGCCAAGCCAGTCAAATATGAATGGCTAAATTCAGCCAATGTCAGGCTGTTAGAGCTAATTAAACCCAAACCGTTGCTTCAACGCAAGGTCTTTTTTAAGCCGGCGTGACATAACGGTGTGGTGTTAGATCTGCTTCATCGTGACTCTGTAGCTGTCAGCATTAAGGATTCATACGCCAGGTGAAGAGCCGTGCGTCCGGATTGCAGAGGTACGTTAGAGGCGCGCTCTGATCTCCTCCCCACATCGAGTGTGGGACGATCCAGTCCCGGCTGACAGGAGAGCGGGATGGGATGGAGCTTAACGGGCCACCAGCTCACGCACGCACACACACGTATACACACACACACTCTGGGAATCAGCCTGAGTGGGCCTAATTATATGCACAAGTGCTGAGTTCACTGAGTAGAATTAACTTTCAGCATTGGCCTAGTTTTTTTAAAAATCCTTCAGTGAACAGGCGCTGTGGCGATTTGAAAAGCTCAAGGCTGACATTTCTTGTTCAGGCACATTAATTGTAACAACCAAAACCAAATCGAAGGAATCCCCTATCTGAGTTGGCGCTGCGAGAGGAATCCATGGGACTAGTGCGGCCATCCCAGCAGCATCCATCCCACAGTATCAGAGGCAGCTCTATAATATATGATGATGCCAGTGTGGCTGGAGAGCCACAGGCCAGCGGTGAACTGGAGCGTGCATGAAGAGCACAGCAGGGGAACAAGTGACAGGGCCCACACGCTGCATGCCATCTGTACCTACATGTTTGAAACCATCGGCCCGTTCCCGTTGTTTCCGATGAACCTTTAAACCTGACACGCCATCTAAAAACGTACAAAATCATCATTAGAGTCTGGTTCACTGGTCCCATAAAAGACTCTGTTGCCACTAAGGAGTCCCTCATCCACATCCATCATGGCTGCACTATCCTGTCACCACACACTCATATTCCACTTGTGCTGCCCATTATGTCCATATACTGTTATTCTACTTACTTAATGATTGTGTGTGAAATCATGTGTCGATGCTTTTTCCAGCCCTGGATTGTAACTATTATGCAAATGATGTTTGAATGTATTATCTCAAGGACTCGAGAAAAAGTTAATAAAACAAATGTCTATATGTGTGTCCATGTGCTCTCGCCTCACTGTGTCTCACACATATAGAGACAAATGTCCTTAAATGTCTGAATGTATACAATATGTATGTAACTGTTACCACAGCCGCCCTGTACTGTGGGGACAGCAGTTTTTGGGACGTGTGTAATGACAGATGAATAACCCACAGTAGCAACATGTAGCCTAACACATGCACGCAGCCGTGCACGCCTGTAGTACAGGTGGCTCCAGTAAACAGCTAATAGATACATGATGTGATATGACTGGCATTATAGTGGAGGAGAACGCACCGAATGCACATGTCTGTGCTGGGTTTTGCATTTTATTTGCGACAGTGGTCTCTGTGACCTACATATTAAGACAGCATCGGTCGACTCGTATGAAGCTGATCGTCATAGGAAGCCCACGTCTCTGGATCTTAGTGATGGATCAGACCCGAGGCTGTTTGGATGGGGAGTGGGGGGCATGCAGAGTGAACCCACCTCTACGAAATAGAAACAGGGCAGCAGGCTGACGCTGTCTTTGGTCGGGATCCCCTTCTCTCTCGCAGACATGGTCAGGCCTCTCAGCATCGAAGGAGATCCGAGATGTGACGGAGGGAAGAACGGCCGAGCTCTCCGCGCGTCCTGCCGGGATCAGGAGCGCGCCATGCCTCCGTGCCGTGCCGTGCCGTGCGGAGCGGGAAGCGGCTCAGTGTCCAGCCCAGGACTCCCGGTACACAGCCCCGCTAGAGCGGCCCTTTAGCTCTCCTCGCGGGAAGCCCGGGGATCGGTGGTGTGCATGTCCTCCGATGAGAGTCAGGTTAGAGAACGGAGCCTCACGGACGGAGGGAGGGAGGGAGGGAGGAGGGGGAGAGGGAGCGCAGGCGCACTGGGGAGGGGGCAGTGGCGGTTCTAGGGCAAGCCTTCTGTGGAGCACCCCCCCCCCCCCTTCGACCCCCCAATTTGGCACATATTTTCATACATTGTTTACCCCATCTTTATAGATAGCCTAATATAATAATAATAATAATAATAATAATAATAATAATAATAATAATAATAATAATAATAATAATAATGATAATAATAAAGCTTTATTCCAGACAGAGGTCCATATTACACATCATACAGTATAAAAAGTATAAAAAGGAGATATGAAATACAAAATAATTCCATATTCGCCCATAGGACATACAGGCTATTGCTCCAATGGCGTCTTAAACTAGAAGTGTGTCTATAACAGCTTTCAGAGGACTGACTAAGGCTTCAATCATATGGTAAGATAGATATGATACACTTTATTATTACACCCCCCATGATGCTGCCATTCCCATTACGAGCATACATGCAGACATATAGCATACATACATACATACATACATACATACATACATACATACATAGATGTTATGGAACAAACAGCACAGCAAGGTTCCTAAAACACTAATCACTTAGTGAAAACATATCATTTAAAAGTAGAAAAGCAAAGAGATTCTCAGTCCGTCTTGAATTATTGTTAATATATCTGCTATTTAAAGCTTTATTGATGCAGGGACAAAACATTTTTTAAATCCATTTCTTACGGTTTATATTTGAGCTGTTACAGGTTTCCACCACACACTCACATGCATTTTGTATTTTGTCAATGCAGTTAGTTTTTTTATGTTGTGTGAAAAAATTAAATCAAACAAAGAGAAGATAGAATTCAAGTTTTCTACACTCTGGTGAATTCTTCTGCACATTTTGTTGTTGTTGCAGCTGTCTTAATTTATCTAAAGGGAATTAGAATATGTTTTTGGGGTTGGAGGCCAGTTATGTTTATAAAAGACGTTTATAAAAATGTCACTTATGTTCAACAATGAGAGACGCGGATCCGCCATGTGGACACCACCAGGACAGTTCACACTGTTGTCCACACAAAAACAATATTTTCCTATATGCGTCTTGGAATATTGACCCCACTGGTCAGTGTTTGCTAATCATTTTTGCCTAACCTGGATATTCCAGCTCCATTTTAATTTAATTTTAATAATACTTTAAGTAAGTGTCTAAATACTTCAGGTTTCTGCCAGAGCAGGGGTGTCCAACTCAACTTCACTGAGGGCCACAATGGAAAATAAGAATCACATCAAGGGCCAGATATGTAGAGTTTACTGATATGCTTTTATTTCATAGATTGAGTCAAACATCTTTGACTGTATTATTGCATATACATATATATATATATATATATATATATATATATATATATAGGTTTCTCATTTCCAGTTTAGTCGAAACAAAATAAATAAAAAAGTCACTTAGCCATCACAGAAAAAGGTGACAAAACATAGGGGAAACTTTTTTTTAAAAAAATGTGCCAAAATACATCAGAAAAAAAAGCTACAAAAAGTTCAAAAAGCAACAAAAATTAGATGAGCCTAAGTTTATTGTGGACCAAAGTTGATCCCGGTTAGGCCTGCGGGCCTTGAGTTTGACTTAGACTTCTCTTTAATAATCTTTTTAGGACGACTCCTGCAAGGAAATTGAAAGGACACGTGTGTTAGAACATGTTTAATGTTCAAAAAAAACCCTGGTCAGCCAGTCTGAATGCACCTGCTGTCCAAACAGTCCGTTTTAGTCCCTTTAAGCCCAGTGTGACATCCCGACCGTACAGAAGTCCTGACGGCTACACTGTTGTTTGTGGACGGAGCATTTTGATGCTTTCACAGTGTTTACTGCCTCTATAATCAAAGAAGGAAATGGAAATCTCCAAACAGCATAGGAGAGATGCTGCACGTTGCCGTTCTGTAGGGAACTGCAGAGCTACAATAATGACTTTTTCGTGCAAACACACAGAGCCTAGTAGAACAAAGGAGACCTCCTGATCATCTGTGGTTTTTCCTGCAGTCAGCTGGAGATCGTACACAGCAACATGCGTGGATTTTGTCAGTTGTACGGGCGAGAGACAGAGCCAATAGAGAGCTACCTAGCAGAACTTGGAGACACTTTGCCTGTTGCTGGTGCTACAAATACCAGTTTTTTTTTTAGAGTTTTTTTCTAAAAGTTTTTGTTGCTTCTTCCTGAGTTTTGTGTCTTTTTTCAATTGTTTCAAGATTTTTGTTTCCATTTTTTTTAATGGTCCCATGGCATGAAAATGTCACTTTATGAGGTTTTGTAACATTAAAATGAGTTCCCCCAGCTTGACTATGGCCCCCCACTGGCTAGAACTGGTGATAAATGTAACCCAAGCTCTAGGTATCCTGGTCTGCCTTTGAGAAAACAAAAGTTCAGATGGGCTGATCTTGAATCTTGCCCCTTATGACCTCAAGGTCACCTCCCCTTTCTCTGCTTTGCCCACCCAGAGAATTTGGCGCCCCCATGAGAGAGAGACATTCTTTCAAATGAGCAAAGTGGCCACTAAAACCTATATAAAAGAGACCTCAGATACAGTATTAGGGACCACTAAGGTCTATATCCAGAGACTTCAGATACAGTATTAGGGACCTAGGCTATTAAAAGAACTTCAGATACAGTATTAGGGACCACTAAGGTCTATATAAAAGAGACTTCAATACATATTGGGCCATACAAGTTTATAAAAGAGACTTCAGATACAGTATGAGGACCACTAAGGTCTATATAGAGACTTCAGATACAGTATTAGGGACCACTAAGTTATTAAAAAGACTCAGTACAGTATTGGACCACTAAGTCTATATAAAGAGACTCAGATACGTATTAGGGACCACTAAGGTCTATATAAAAGAGACTTCAGATACAGTATTAGGGACCACTAAGGTCTATATAAAAGAGACTTCAGATACAGTATTAGGGACCACTAAGGTCTATATAAAAGAACTTCAGATACAGTATTAGGGACCACTAAGGTCTATTAAAAAGACTTCGATACAGTATTAGGGACCACTAGGTCTATAAAAAGAGACTTCAGATACAGTTATGGGCCACTAAGGTCTATATAAAGAGACTTCAGATACAGTATAGGGACCACTAAGGTCTATAAAAGAGACTTCAGATACGTTATAGGACCACTAGGTCTATAAAAGAGACTTCAGATACAGTATTAGGGACCACTAAGGTCTATAGTAGACTTCAGATACAGTATTAGGGACCACTAGGTTATATAGAGACTAACAAGAAATCGATACAGTATTAGGACCACTAAGGTCTATATAAAGAGACTTTATTTCAGATTACGTAGTTAGGGACCACTAAGGTCTATATAAAGAGACTTCAGATACAGTATAGGGACCACTAGGTCTAATAAAAGTATCCAAGAGCACCAGTCTGGGGACCTTTATAAAACACAGTTTTTTATATTTGCCTTAACACGCGCATACTGCTCTGCTTTCTGTTACCCTATGGTGGTTAATGCCTTTCTATATTGAAAATGTTTTTGAGTAAGTTAAGTAAGTTGGTAAAATGGTTTTATAATAACTTAAACAAGTTGACATGCAGCACAGTCATGAGACATATGACTGTCAAATTATGAACATATTAATTAGACATAAGTACTAGTAAATATTTATATTCATATACCAGGCATACATAAGTGGACACTCACATTCAAGCCTATGTGTTTCCAACTGACAATCAGCACTGACATCTGGTATGACAGATATGATATGTTTTTACCAATCTCTTCTGCAGTGTCTCTAATATAGGGCCACATTACTTTGAATGCTGCTCAGGTCCCACACAGATATTCGTTAATATATCCTCATGTAGCAGCATCTGTGTTCAAAATACCATACTAACATGTGCTAATTAACATTCATCTTGTTCCGTATTACAAACAAAAGCTTAAATCCAGCAGACCTGAGGGAAGGCATGGAGTAAGAAGTGGAGCGAGAGGCGACTGAGAGCCTTAAAGGCTGTTTGGACTGCAGAGTCTGGGACCCCTTCTTTGACACTTGCAGGGATCTGGAGGAATTGAACTCTGTGGTGACGGGTTACATTCAGTTTTGGGTGGACTGTGTAATACCAGATAAGTATTTCCCAACAACAAACCATGGGTAAATTAAGAACTCTAAGTAGCACTGAAAAGGACAAGGGAAGCTATATGGCCCAGATGAAGGTTGCACAAAGGGAGATAAGGCATTTAACCAGTATGTGCAAGCATAAATATAAACTACAGACTGAGGTGAAAATTAAGGGTACTGACTGTAAACATTCATGGCAAGGGATGTACATAGTGATAGGGAAGGAGGTTGTCATGGTTTCAGTTTTTATCCAGTCTCTGTTTCCTGTTTTCTGTTATTTTTTTGTGTTTCCTCCCTCGTCTTGTGTTTGTGTCTTGTTCCTCCCTGGTCTCGTGTTCCCCTGAGTGTCTGTGGGTTCTGTTTCCTGTTTTATTTTGACGTCTGGTTTTTGTCTCGTCCTGTCTTTAGTTTTACTTCCTGTGTCTTCCCGCTCTAGTGATTACCTGATGTTTTCCACCTGCCTCTCGTTACCTCGTTACCTTGTGTAATTAACATCTGTGCTTCACTCGTCTCAGATAGTTCTGGTTCGTCTGCCTGTATGATCCTGGTCCTGCTGTCCGGTCCTGGTCCCACAGCCTGTATTCCCTGTGAGTTGTCCCTGTCGTTGCTTCCTGTCTGGTCCTCGCCTTTTTTCCCCCCGGACCTCTTTGATTTTTCTGGATTATTTTTTGGGATGTTTGGACTTGGTGTTTTCTTGTCGGACTGTCTCCTCCTGCTTGCCTGCCGTCCTCATCTCTGGGTTTGGGTCCTAAAGTTCATTCCACCTTAACAGGTGAGAAGCCCAATTGACACCAATGGAGATGATCTAACCCTTGCAAAGGAACTATGCACTTGTTGTGCAAGACTAGATTTCATACATCAGATTACTCAGATTACTCAGATTACTCAGATTACTCAGATTACTCAGATTACTCAGATTACAGATTACGTAACTGTTTCAGACAACCACTTCATTGTGGCCCTCCCCTGGTGGGAACAGCTGAGGAGGTGCATAGACTCTTCAAAAAGACTGCTCCAAAAAAGGCAGCTGGTCCTGATAAGATCAGAAGAAGGGTTCTAAAGGAGTGCAGTCTTGGAGATGTTCTAGGAGATGTGCAAGGTGTTATTGACCCTCTACAATTTGCATATATATGCATATGTATGCATATGTATATGCTCCACAATGTCTCCTTGATTAGCCCAAACAATATTTGTTATTTTAGACTTCTCATCTGCATTCAACACCATTAGGCCTCACATTATGATGGAGAGGCCTTTGCAGTTGGGAGTTCATAGTGACATCATCAGATGGGTTGAGTCTTCCCTGACTGACTGAGTGGTGTGTCAGGGTAAATGAAGCAGTGTCTTCCCCCTTTATTACAAACATTGGGGTTCCACAAGGAAGTACAATGTCTCCAGTCTTATTTACCCTGTACACAAATGAACGCAGGACACACTGGACCATGTTATAATATTTGCTGATGATACGGGACAACGATGAAACCAACTCCCTGGCTTGGGTAGAACAGTTCATAGAATGGTGCAGGTCCAGTTGTCTTCTGCTAAACACAAAGAAAACTGAAATTATATCTGACTTTAGAAGTGGGGGCTTGACCCACCAGGAGATGACTATAAAATATAAAAACTTAGGCACAATAATAGATGCTATCATGGAATACCAACACTGATATCATCTGTAAGAAGGGCCGGCAACGACTGTGTTTTATGTGGAAGATGAGACAGTTCAGAGTAGAAGATGACATGTGGGTCCTTTTCTATCGCTCCTTTGTTGGGAGTATTTAAACTTTCTTGCTCCATTGCCTGGTATTTCTCTTTGTCAGTGACAAACAAAAATTGCAAGGTAATCAGGTAAACTCTCTGACCACAATCTGCGAGTCCAGGGTGGTGAGGAAAGGACGGGCTACATCCCCTACTCCATCAGGCAGAAGATACAGGGTGCCGTCCTTGCAAACCAAATCACGTATTCCTACCACCATTACACTACTGAATACGTTAGGGGAAATAACTTGATCTTTCTGTGGGATGTTACTGCACTTTGGTATAATATCCAAATGTCAAATGTCAAAATAATGTTGCATCTTACTGTTGACCACTGGTGCTAATGACACAGCACTTTACTTTTTTTTATAATGTAGAGATATTT
>NW_022605576.1:829203-829388 GCF_008692095.1 Etheostoma spectabile | reverse complement strand
CACTACAATCATCTGACAGCTTTAGTTACTTCAGTTGCTTTCCACATTAAGATTCCTGCACACTAAACACACGTAGTTTATAAATCTAATGTTTTATAATAAATTAAACTATTTGTTTATAAAATGTGATGTTTTATGATAAAGTAACCTAGCAACAATATAACGGCTCCAGGTCCAGCTGAGAT
>NW_022605576.1:827406-829193 GCF_008692095.1 Etheostoma spectabile | reverse complement strand
TTAAACACACAGCTGGTTGGATCCTTTACTCTTTCTACAATGGATTATTTACTGTTAATACGTTAAAGGTTCAATATGTAACATGTTATATTTTTACTGTAATGAATCCAAAAACTAGCCCGATGCATCATCAGATATTAAGGAAACATGCTAAATTAAAATATACTATCTTTTCAGACAACCATGCTAATGCCAGGATGATCTCCTTTTTAAATTTCCGTTCCATAATAGAGTTTGTGTGTTGGTCTGTGTGTTGGTCTGTGTTTCTGTCTGTGTGTTGGTCTGTGTGTTGGTCTTGTTTTCTTCTGTGTTTGTTGGTTGCGTCTGTGGTTTCCTGTCTGTTGTGTTGGTCTGTGTTTCTGGTGCTGTGTGTTGGTCTGTGTTGCGTTGGCTGTTGTGTGTGGTCTGTGTTTCCTGTCTGTGTGTTGGTCTGTGTGTGTCGGGTCTGTGTTTCTGTCTGTGTGTTGTCTGTGTTTGTTCTGTCTGTCTGTGTGTTGGTCGTTTTTCTGTGTGTTTGGTCTGTGTGTTGGTCTGTGTTTCTGTCTGTGTGTTGGTCTGTGTGTTGGTCTGTGTTTCTGTCTGTGTGTTGGTCTGTGTTTTGGTCTGTGTTTCTGTCTGTGTGTTGGTCTGTGTTTCTGTCTGTGTTTTGGTCTGTGTGTTGGTCTGTGTTGTCTGTCTGTTGGTTGGTCTGTGTTTCTGTCTGTGTGTTGGTCTGTGTGTTGGTTCTGTGGTTTGCTGTTGGTCTGGTCTGTTTGTTTGTCTGTTGTCTGTGTTGGTGCTGTGGTCTGTGTTTTGGTCTGTGTGTTGGTCTGTGTGTTGGTCTGTGTTTCTGTCTGTGTGTTGGTCTGTGTTTCTGTCTGTGTGTTGGTCTTGTGGTTGCTGTCTGTGTGTTGGTCTGTGTGTTGTCTGTGTTGTCCTGTGTTTATTTCTGTGTGTGTGTTGGTCTGTGTTTGGTCCTTGTGTTTGGGTCTGTGTGTTGGTTCCTTGTTTCTGTCTGTGTGTTGGTCTGTGTTTCTGTCTGTGTGTTGGTCTGTGTTTCTGTCTGTGTGATGGTCTGTGTTTCTTTCTGTGTGTTGGTCTGTGTGTTGGTCTGTGTGTTGGTCTGTGTTTCTGTCTGTGTGTTGGTCTGTGTTTTGGTCTGTGTGTTGGTCTGTGTTTCTGTCTGTGTGTTGGTCTGTGTTTGTTTCTGTGTGTTGGTCTGTGTGTTGGTCTGTGTTTCTGTCTGTGTGTTGGTCTGTGGTTTTCTGTCTGTGTGTTGTCTGTGTGTTGTTCTGTGTGTTGGTCTGTGTGTTGGTCTGTGTTTCTGTCTGTGTGTTGGTCTGTGTTTCTGTCTGTGTGTTGGTCTGTGTGTTGGTCTGTGTGTTGGTCTGTGTGTTGGTATTAACTGCCCAGTTAGAGAGCCAGGCCGGGTTGCCAGATCTACCTGTAAAAAGGTAAAGCCAGCAGCTATGGCTCAGAGGTAGAGCGGTCACCTGTCAATCAGAAGGTTGGAGGTCGATCCCTGACCCTGCAGTCCCTTGTCGAACATTGAACCCCGAGTTGCCCACATGTTACACACATGTGTAAATGTGTGTGAGTGTGTATCTGGTGATCAGGTGGTACCTTGTACAGCAGCCTCGGCCACTGTCTATGAATGGTTAATGGTTCCTGTACTATTTAACTGCGTCTTTATTAGTCGTTAAGACTGGAAAAGCTCTTTTTTAAGAACAGTCCCTTTACATTACATGTTACATCGATAACGTTCATGCAACCATGAGAGACCAGAGACATAACAACCCCCCCCCCCC
>NW_022605576.1:813409-827396 GCF_008692095.1 Etheostoma spectabile | reverse complement strand
CCCCCCCCCCCGGTTAAACTTCGGAGATGTATTTGAAAAATGGAGACAGATTAGGACACTGAGTTGGCTAATTTCCTCCTGAACAGCTCAGCATTAGCTTCACAGCTACTTATGTCATTTGGACATTTGTGTATTCACATTGAATTATTTAGCTATAGTACCTGGGTTGTTGTTGACTCTCTCCAGTAGTTTGAATTTGTACTGCAGTAAGTATTTTAAACACTAGCTGACATTATTACATGTTGCACCTTTAACTACATTTTCCTGGTGATACTTACACACTTTTACTGAAGTAATATTTTCAATGCAGGTAACATGTAACAGAGTATTTGTACAGTGTGGTATCAGTAGGTTTCATGCAGAAAAGGGTCTGAATACGTCTTCCCCCGCTGCTGTGCTGTTGTGATCTCCCTAGCCCTCTGACAGCCGACACCGATCTCTAACCCTGAGCAAACCGCCTGTAAGGTGCAAAGAGCTGGCACTCTGCAGCATCACCGGACCAGATACTGGATCCCCGAGGCTGGATAGGCAGGTTGCATTTGAAGGCTTTGGCCAATATTAAACAACATTAAAATAGTTGGAGAACCACTCATCTAGAGTGTAAGTTCCACTGGGGACAGGGGGGATTTGTCCACTTTTGAAATCCAATTTAAAAAAATATGATTTCATTTATAAATCTCGGAATTCAGCCCTTATTTTAAAGAATAAAGAAAGTAAGACATCTTTTTCTTAGTGTGTCCAGCGGCATGTCCCCGATCATTCATTTTTATGGGGGCTGCTGTGCAATGCATTCTGGTAGCGTCCCAGGGACGTTGTTTTGTTCTCTTGACTGCCCGAGACAAATATTCTCAGATAGGAGGAAATAAAGACTCATCTATTCTCATATTATCTTCAAGTGAGGTGTCGAGTTGCCCGCTCCTCATTTGCACAAAGTTGAATCCAGGCACAACTTTCTGAAAATGAGGATTGGCCGGCTCTGCTCTCAAAATATATTTGAAACTGACTTGAAGACTTTGCTTAAAATAATTTCAGAAACACGTTTCGGTGAACTATTCATATTCTGAACAACAGACCCATGTGACGCGTTCGTCCAATCAACAGAAGAGCCCCCCTCTGCGAAAACGGCGTGTACTGTATATGGAAACGTACTATCATACATAGTCTAGAACCATTATTTCTGTTTTGTATGTTTCCCTGTTAGTTTGTTAGTTACTTGTGTCATTTTGTTGATTAATTATATCATTTTAATTGTTGTTTTTAAATGTTTTTTTAGGGGAGGTCTTTAATAATTCTTTTAGGCATATTTTTTTCCCTTTTATTTTATGTCTGCTACATTATTTTATATTTTTGTGCAAATAAACTTAAATAAGCTAAGCAAGAAGAGCTCTCATTGGCCATCGTTGACTGTATCTAGCTCCATATAAACTACACTTTATGTAAATGTATTATTTATTCAAACTTCATGTCCCTGTGGTTGTAATTTGTACCAAGTAACACTGATGCAGCTCTCTGAAGTTCACACCTGCTAAGGTTTTTATTTTTGAAATGGCTGACTTTTACTTCATGTATTAAATACTGCTGGGGCGATTGATCAGTTTTACCCATAGACTGTGTATATATACTGTATGTACAGTCTATGGTATTACTTTACCCTACTTCACTCCTGACTTGAAGGCATCATTCACCTCAGCCTACCACGGACTGACCTGAGCCGCGCATGCGTCTGAGTGAAACCCTCGTGCGCGCACACCCAAGGAGGATCCGGTAATTAAAAACAGCGAAGATGCGGAAAAGTGTGAAGAGAATAGCCGGTAGCTAGCGGAGCCGGTGTACGCTACAGGCAGCGGACATTGGGACCTGGTGCCGGGTGTTGCTGCTGTTACGCCGGGGCTGAGACTCCGGAGAGGCTGCACTAACTCTCGGAGCTGTCCAAGGTAAGGGAGCTGTAGCCGCTAGTCCGCACCGTCCGCCCCGCTGAGCGGCTCACACGGGCAGGTAGCAGCGGTGTGTGGGGCACCGCTCCGGAGCAGCGTCGGGGGGGCTTCGGTTAACCTAGTCCGTCCCAGTAACACCTTCCATTTATGGCATTACTTATCGTTGAGTCTTAGCAAGGTGACATAACTCACTCTACAACAGTAATGTGTCTTGGCTGTGGGTTCACACACACACACACACACACACACATCTCTGATTACCCAGCAGCAGTGTCACGCTGAACCCGTTGGTCGCTGTGTTATCTTGATGCCATCCCAGGAACGAGTAGACTGCAGCATATGCTAAAGCTAATGCTAATGCTGCTTCTATGGTTAGAGTTGGTTTTTGTATTATTTAACCCTCCTGTTTTACTCGGGTCAAATTTGACTCCTTTAAAAAAAATGTCTATATCTGAAATAGGAGATTCTTTTTAATCAAATTACCACAAAAAAATGGATTGGTTTCCATACAACGCTATTAGTCAAAATAATTCACAATGTCTGCTTTTTAACTCTAATATTAGGCATGATTCTATATAAATGAGGTTTATTGACCAAGAATTCCATGAATTCCAAAAAGTAGTAAAACTAGTAAGGCGGTGTTAGTGAAAACTTCCATCTTTTACTCTGGAGGACAACACAAGGGTTAAAAGGACACTTCATGTATTTTACACATTTATTTAACCCTTTACACAAGGTCACATGACTACTCAGCCTGTGGACACAGTTGTAGGCTACAATGTCGTCTGGGTCTCTGGATGTCATGAAGAGACACTATAAAGTTGCATCATGGGAAGTGAAGGATTTAGTTGAAAAATGTGTCCAAGTTAAAGTCAGGATACCTGGGTCTCTGCTGCTTTTGAACAATCAAACTCAACCCTTAAGCTTTGAAATCTCAAATTTCAATTACAACCGTATCATTTAAAGAAGATGTGAATTTTAAGGTTAACAGGAAACCATATTTGGCCATTTGGGGGCAGTGCAAAGTCGGGAACTTAAGTAACAGAGTTGTCAAAATCATGATTTAGTTTAAGCTTGGTTTTCTCCATAATTCACTCCCCGTACTCAAGTAGATGTACAGATACATGTGTTAAAAATACTCTGGTAGAAGTACTGATTTAACGTCCAACTTTAACTCAAGTAAAAATAACCTTGTACAGGTTTTACTTAAAGTGTAAAAGTAAAAGTAGCCATGCGAATGACAACCATTTTCTAGAGAGCACACTGAGGAACTTCTGTGGACATGGAGAACATGCTCTTTATATGCCATTGCCTACAATGTAAATACAGTAGAGGTCTGCCAATTGGCCTAAAATATCCCATATATGATTATTGTGACAGATTGACATGTTATTATTCCAGTTAGCCTAACAGCTAGTTGGATTTGCATTGAGAGATGATTTTATGGAAAGTACCCCATGCCAATCTCTTGGTAAGTGGAATGGTATGTGATGATGTTGGGGGGGTGGTAGTGTGGGGGGGATATTTTAATTCCAAAGGCCAAGGGAACTTTGTCAGGATGCATAGTATCGGATGCCATGAAATAACTGGTCTTAAATATAAAGATCTACCTCTATGGAATTTAACATAGGGGGTGTGTATATTATGCCCCTGTATTTAAACATAGGGGGGTGTATACTTATGTCCCATGTATTTTACATAGGGGGGTGTATACTTATGTCCCCTGTATTTAACATAGGGGGGTAGTACTTATGCCCCTGTATTTAACATAGGGGGGGTTTACTTATGTCCATGTATTTTAACATAGGGGGTGTATACTTATGTCCCCTGTATTTTAAACATGGGGGGTGTATACTTATGCCCCTGTATTTAACATAGGGGTGTATACTTGTCCCATGTATTTTAACATAGGGGGTGTACACTTATGCCCCTGTATTTTACCATAGGGGGTGTATACTTATGTCCCATGTATTTAACATAGGGGGGTGATACTTATGCCCCGTATTTTAACATAGGGGGTGTATACTTTGTCCCTGTATTTAACATAGGGGGTGTATACTTATGTCCCCTGTATTTTAACATAGGGGGGTGTATACTTATGCCCTGTATTTAACATAGGGGGGTGTATACTTATGTCCCATGTATTTTAACATAGGGGGTGTATACTTATGTCCCCTGTATTTTAACATAGGGGGTTGTATACTTATTAGAGGATGGATACCCAACCGAGCCCGCGGGACCCATGGACCCGACGGGCCGGCCGGGTTGGAACAGATTTTTAGAAAGATGCTCGGGTTCGGGTCGGCTCGGTCACATCAGCGCGATAAGACATTGAACATTTAGAATTTAAAACAGCTTATTTGTAGGTAATGGCGCTTGTTGCCCCGTGTGCATTGATGCTCATCTGTTGACATTTCCGATGCCTTCCTACAATTGCTATAAAAGCGGCTTTCCACACAAAACGTACATGTGTCATTAGTATGAGAAACAAATGCGATTTAACTGTGTCTGGCTAGGGTCGGGCTGCGACATAATATCTTAATGCCTGTCGGGCTCGGGTCGGTTCGGTTACTGCTCTGTCGGACGCGGGCGCGCCGGACAGAAAAATCCGGCCGATCCGCACTCTAATACTTATCCCCCTGATTTTAACATAGGGGGTGTATACTTACGCCCATGTATTTTAAATGGGGGGGGGTGTACTTACGCCCCTGTATTTAACATAGGGGGTGTATACTATGCCCCCTGTATTTAACATAGGGGGGTGTATACTTATGCCCCCGTATTTTAACATAGGGGTGTATACTTACGCCCATGTATTTTAAAATGGGGGGGGTGTACTTACGCCCCCTGTATTTTAACTAGGGGTGGTATACTTGTGCCCATGTATTTTAATATAGGGGGTGTATACGTATCCCTGTATTTTAACATAGGGTTGAATACTTATGCCCCTGTATTTAACATGGGGGGTGTATACTTATGCCCCTGTATTTTAACATAAGGGGTGTAACTTATGCCCCTTTATTTTACATGGGGGGTTATACTTATGCCCCTGTTTTTAACATAGGGGTGTATACTTATGCCCCTGTATTTTAACATAGGGGTGTGTATACTTATGCCCCTGTATTTTAACATAGGGGGGTGTAACTTATGCCCCTGTATTTAACATAGGGGGGTGTATACTTATGCCTCTGTATTTTAACATAGGAGGGTGTATACTATGCCCCTGTATTTACATTTACAGTCAGTCAGCCTGTTAATTAACAGATGTGACTGCAGCGTATTAAAAGCTGAGCTGAAATCAACGAATAAGAAGCATGCAAATGAGTAGAATCATCTAAATGTTTGTTAATAATATGTGTCACAGCATGGTCTTCATCATCTGTGCTTCTAGGGACGGTATCTCCAAGTTCCTATGAGGAAAATATGCTATAACATTGTTTATTATTGTGATAACTATAATATTTGCGATAAATGACCACATATTAAAGTGTACTCACTTCTACTGTTTTCATTCTTTTGCTAAAATTGCTACAATTGCCTGTTGAATTTTAAATGAATGGAAACCGTTTCCAACATTCTTTTACTGAACAATGAATTGAAATGAAAGGCAGCACAAAAAGACTTTCACAATGTCTTTATTGCACCAGTTGCTGTCATGATGACAATAAAAAAAATTATATTGTGCAGCCCTAGTAGCTCCATAAGCATAAATCGGGGTTTACGCTGCATTGTGATGCTGGGAGTGGCTCTCCATTGGCTGTTACTGGTACTGCATGGCTCTGAGGGATTGGGTTGGTTCTAGGGCTTGGCAATATATCAATATTATATTGATCTTGTGATATGAGACTAGACATCGTCTTAGATTTTGGATATTGTAATAGCGTGATATGACATAAGTGGCGTTTCTTCCTGGTTGTACAGGCTGCATTACAGTGAAGTGATTTACTTTTCTGAACTTACCAGACTGTTCTAACTGCTCTAATATTTGCCTTTTCCCCACGTAGACATTATGTCCACATTACTTTAAATTTTTATTTAACCTTTATTTAACCAGGAAGTCTCTTTTCCGAGGGAGACCTTGCCAAGACAGCACACCAGTTACAATTTAAATAGAAATACAGCCTAGTCCAAATCCCACAGAGAGGAAAGGAACAGGTCACATGTGATAGTTACATTTTGGAATGACTCGCAGCAGGACAGCTGTCAGCGAGCCTGTGCAGATATGACATGATATCTCTGTGTGCCATGTTAACATCATATCCTTAATATTATCAGAAACAGGATAGTCCTCATAACCGCAATATTGATGTCCATGTTAACACACACGATTCAAACAACATGCTATAGTTCTGTCCATGGCTTTAGCGCCACTCAGCCACCAGTACATCTACGGATAGAGTCATAAGAATGAACACTGATTATTATTGGATGGGTTGTAGGTGAGAGAAGGTATAATTAATGAGAAAATGATTACTGTGAACAGAGCTGCTGTGGGCTGCTGCTCCTGTCTGCATTACGCATTGTTAGCGTTAGCAGGCTTAGTGTGCGAGCTCCCAAACTCAAAGCTGGACCAATAATCCACTCAGGTTTATCTTCATTCAAACTGAGAAAGTTCCGTGAAAGCCCCAACTTAATATCAGTAATACAACTTAGCAGGGAGTTTCGTAGGCAAATAAATATGGAAATCATCTGCATAACAATGAAATGACAGGTTGTGCTTGCCTATAACAGCGCCCAAAGCCAACATACAGTAAATAAGGAATTTAACCCTGAGGTACCCCACAAAAGAGAGGAGCAGGTGACGAGGAGAAGTCACCAATCATGACAGAGAAGCTCCTGTTTGCCAAATAGGAGCTAAACCATCAGAGAGCAGCAGTGCAGACTGGCTGTGACGGGATCTGAAACCACATTGAACAGTTTCAAACACAGATTTCGGTTGTAAAAAGGCATGTAACTGTATGAAAACCACTTTTTCCAAAACCTTAGAAAGAAAAGGCATGAGAGTCTGGTCTAAAATATTAGACAACACTGTAGGGTCAAGATGAGTCTTCTAAGTAAGGGCCTGACCCCAGCATGTTTACAGGCAGCGGGGACTCAACCTGAACTAAGACTAGAATAAAAAAGGAAGGAGAATCGACCCAATGGTGCTATTAAAACCTCCTTCACCATCCTGGTGGGTTAACAGGAGCAGCAGGTACCAACACAGTAACATGAACACTGGCGTTTGGCCTGACCGCTGCTACTTTGTCTATAAAATAACAGAGAAGCTTAAAAATAATAAACTTGTTGTTGGATTATAGAATCTGAAGAGAAAACGGGAAACCACCAGCAAGGTTTAACGCAGCTGCAGCTCGTCAGGGGAGGTGGAAAAGTATTTTAAAATACTCCCTGAGCCATCGTGGTTCTGTCCTGTTCGCTGGTCTTTGTCTGGACAGATGTCAATCTACACGCTGGGTCTGAGTATTAAAAGCAATTACTGAAATTTTGCCAGTACTAGATGAAGCTTTCTGTTTTCTTATAGGTTTTATAAAAAGTGTGATTACCATGTCTCCTTTGATTATAAATCAGCTGGAGGTGCTATTTAAACACTGTGAACGTGTCAAAAAACCTGTAGTATAACAGTGAAATTAAAATTTGAATTATTTGTTTTTACCAATGTTTCACCTAAAGTTTCTTCGGTAGTGCCGACGGCGACTGCGTCAAATTCTTGAAGTAGTTTCTAGCAAAATGCCGTGCAGAACATCATCTTATGTTCTTTACAACGTAAATAACTGTCCGACTGAATGAATGACATGTGTTCTCATATCTCATGAGACATTGTCTCCAGTCTATTATTCAAAATCTTTTGTATTTGTTAAATAAGAAAAGAAAATCCCAATACTCAATACTATGGAATACTTAAAGAATTTGATTAATGAAAATGGGAATCTAACTTGGGCACCTATGTATCGTGAAAGAATGGAATCAGGGACAAAAGCATATCATCCAAGCCCTTATCTATCTACATATATATATATATATATATATATATATACCGTATATATATATATATATATAATAATGGTTTTCAGAAACTGGCTTTAAACGAGGCGTCAGGACTTCTGCATGGCTGTGATGTCACAACTATACTATATAAAGGTAGAAAGTCCAGCCCCAGTGCAGTTACCAGGGGCAACGACGGTGACTGTTGTGTTAGTGATCTACTAATGACTAATAAAGTAGTTCCTCACTGAGCGTAAGGTATCAGTGAAGGAGAGCAGACTGATGGAGGTTATGTAATGGAACACCGACGTGGGCTGTGTCCTGTTTTATAGAAATGGTTAATTTGCAATTACAACACATGCACAATATGATTGATGCTCATAGTCCACTGAGATGGTTTTCAGTGGACCAAGACACGGTGATGTCCTGGCTCTGACTTCTGAGTCTTTGTCGTTATCTCCCCGTTCTTACCCAGTCCTTCCTGCCTCTCACACGCCCATATTTAGGCTTTTCTAACTCGCCTCTGTTCTTCTTCTGCAGTTGATGCTTATAAGAAGAGGAAGTCAACATGCCACCAAAAGAACTCGGTAGATCAGAGCGAAGGAAACTGTACACCTCTCTGGCAGGCGAGGTAAGATATACGATATGTTTTCTACAGACGGATGCCTTCCTGGTTTAATGATCCAGAACCTTAATGTGCTCAGAAACCATTTATAACATGACATACCAGCAATTTGACCAGCACCAGGTAACCCAGCCGTGGAACTGAGAGCAGCGTTATGTCTGGGTGTTTGACATCCACTGTTCACCCAATGAACTGGCAAACATGGTGCTTTTTACAAAACCCAGTATTCTGTCTCCATCTAGTGGCAAAAGAACTGAATCACACAGTCAGTGAGTCCCATTCCCCTTCAGGTACTTTACCATCTTTATTTTGAAAAGGGTTTCCATGGGACTGTGGATGTGGGACTTATGTCACAGTGACATGGAGCAGCTTTCATCATGTGATATAATGTGTCACATTCTTGAAATAGGTCTACATGGAAAGTAGCTCACTTAAGACTCAATGGTGCATTTGGATGTAGGCCTGTAACAATTATGACATCATTGTCTGATTGTCACGTTTTTTGGACATAATCACGGTTTCCTAGTTTAACCTGAATGAGTTGCTAACATTAGCTAAGGTCTTAAGGTGTACGACTGGTAACTGTTGGTTTTACTTAGATATGCCAATGTATAAGTGAGAACTGGTCGGGCTATATATTTTTATTATTATTTCATTTGTCAGCTGTTGGCACTTGAACCTGATCACATTCATAACAACAAAATTGACAAGGGGGGATACAGTTAGAAAATATGTTTTATGATAATAAAGAGGCATTGTTGTACCTGTGCTATTATATTATCTGGGTCACATGACAGTAACATAAAGACAAAGATGTATCCTAGGATTCATCAAAAACTGAAATTTGTTTTAAAAATTCATAAATTAATACATATTTTTAAATATGACTGAAAGAGACAATTATACTGTAATTCACAATCATTTCTGAGACAATGTATGATGAATGAGCTCGGACTGGCAACATACACAGATCTATTATGATTAATGTAGATACTAACACATATGTTGTCGAATTCGCTACCACTGCTCTGTTTCTCACAGCATGATTTATGATTCTGCTTGAAATCACAAATTCCCCCCCCCCAACTCATTTCCTGGTTCTCCTTCACCATGAACAACATGTGTCGCTACTCACTCTGAAGATAATCACCGTCACTCTCTCGCTCACTCTACCACACACACACACACACACACACACACACACACACACACCAGCATGTCATATCAGCTGGCACTGATTGATGGGAGCTCTGGGAGCAGCTCGATGACAGGCCGATGAACCAAAGATCAGTTGTGATGAAAGCAGCTTCACTCTGTAACGCCACCCCAGTCAGAGTTCCCACAAATCCAACAGAGTGAGACGTCTTAAGAAGATCAAGATGTCAACAGTAATGTGTGTCCGATGTATTAGCTACAGCTGGTATTTGTCAGATACATATTCATTCTGAGTATATTCTTCCTTTACTATCCACAGCTGGACCGAATTGAGTTGGTTTCAATGTAGCAAATATTTTTCAGTTGCATTCGGATACATTGATATGCAGTACCTTTTTATTCATTATGTCACACGTTGATGCAGATTCTGTTCAGAGGCCGATGGTCTGCTAATCCCAGATCTGTTATTGGACCAAAGCCAAGCCTCTCATGATTCACACTGCAGAATAATTACTGTACTTAAAGAGTCACTAAACCCCTAAACCTTTTACCTTTTTAGTTGTTGTTGTTGCTGAAAACCAATGTATATGGGTATTTAGTAGTGTTGTTGATTGATCCACATTTTAGTGTAAAGTATTTTAATTCTACAAACTCGAATTCCAATGAAGTTGGGACTTGGTGTGAACTGTAAATAAAAACAGAATACAATTATTTGCAAATCCTTTCAACCTATATTCAGTTGAATACACTACAAAGATATTTTGCCTATTTGTTGACGTGCTGCCACTGACATGGATGATTGAATGATCGCAGTGGTCTTTATTCACGTCTGGTCCGCAGGTGTCCTCCTTTTTCCCCCCTCCTGTTTTTATAATTATGCTCCTGCAGTACTGTAGTAGACCCCTGGAGGGGGCAGAGCCACTGGCTGCACTGCCAACATTTCTGGATTGGAGTTAAGGAATGGTTAAGGTTGAAAAAAGCATGGAAAACAGCTCTTTTCTTCAAAACGATCCAAACCAAACACCATGCAGCATGAAGAAGTTGTAGATGCTGTCTGCCAGTTGTAGATCTAGATAAACCATTTAACTCTGTGCTTTAATTCTTTAAGAAGTAGGTTTGCAGATGTTGAGAAAATGAGGCTGGTGTTCTGAGGACAGCAAATGTTGAACGTGAACTGAAACGTTACTCCCACACACCCTTTGTGATATGTCTTCAGAAATGTCACCAGGCTCTTTTTAAATACACATATCGCTCTGGAGTAAAATGAAAATGAGACGAAAGAGTATTTCTTTTTACCTTCCTTCTCTGTCATTTTCAACTTTTGAACACCGCTCGTTATTAATGCATAGCACCAGAGACGGGCGAGGCAGAGCAGTCAGAACACGGAGCGAGACAAACGCCATCAAATGAAAAGTATAGAGGCAGTTAGTAGGAACTCGTCTGCCTCCAGGCCGAGCCAATCAGGCTCCATTATCTCTACAGCGCTGCACACAGGACGGCCACTCTCTACTCTTCCTTAGTGGGCCACGAAGGTTGTCTGCTGTTATGTTTTTTATCTCTTACTGTCAACATATCCCATCATGTGAAGGGTGTGTAGGACCAGAGCTGTAGGGGGGCCTGGAACCCTTTTTAACGTCAACGTTATTCTACTGTAATAACTGTGCATTGTAACATCATTTTCGAGCATCATGATAGGGCAAACACTGAATTATGAAACTAGAAAGCCGCCAACAATTCTGAGAAAACTTGCTTTCATGCTTAGCCACAGGGCCATTACTACAAAAGTGAGGTGGCATTACTTATGAAATCAGATATTTATCTATGGACAAGCAGACATTTCCAAATTGCATCATCAATAAGTTTTGAAAGTTAGAGATTTTTGATTTTGTCTAATGGTTGAAAAGCGCTATTTTCTGGAAATGGCTCTGAATGTTTTTCTGAATGATCTCGGCGTCTAGATTCTGGGTTTAGTTTCCCGTTGTTGTGATATTCCCAGAGCAGAACCTAGAACTTGTTTTTGCTGAAGCACCCCTAAAAGGGCTTACTTTTAACCAGTGCCGACCCAAACCAACAACGTGTTATTTACCCCATCCTTTACATCCCCTAGGCAAGTGTTTTCCTGCTGAGGAAGCTTTAAAAAAACCTCACAAATATATCTCTTCATTTTTAGCCATGCTCTATACTGTATACTGACAGTGTTCAACACTCTGGTCCTGACCGATATCACCGATATCAACAACTAAAAGATGGGTTGTCATGACATTCTGTACAGACGGTGTACAGACCTATTTGCTCGTAGAACCCATTCACCATTTTAATTAAAAAAAAAAAAACAGGAATGCTGTGTGGACTAGGGTCTGAACGGTCTATGGTCAGACCCTAGTCCACACAGCATTCCTGTTTTTTTTCAGACCCTAGTCCACTCAGCATCCTGGATGGGAGAAACACGTTCTCTGTTTTACTCTTTAAACCAATCACAATCGGCTTGGATGCATTAAACCACTTTACCTAACTATCTCTACTATTATTGTCACAGTTTGTCACATTGTGTGCATGCATTTTATTTGTACTGTCAGAACAACGACAAGTCTGCTTTGTCAGCTGTTTTTGTTTTTTTTGTAGTTAAAGTGGCCATGAATGAATTTTCACAGTTCAATTAAAAGGTGGGTAGTTTGTCTGACCCCGGCCCAGTTACATACAAGCAGCAGCATGAACAGGTGTATAGAACTACTCTAGATCAAGAAGGTAAAAACCCCCCGCCATATTATGAAGGCCAATCATGGGGATACGATGGTGCAGACTGATCTTATGAAATGGCGTACGTTTGCCATTATTGGCGTGTTATCAAGACGCATACTCGCTTTTTAGCGTGCTTATCAACGCCGTTTGGCCACCATTGACTTCCATCACCTTGCGATTGCGTGTGAGTTTAGGCCGTAGCGAGTAGTATGAAAGGGCAAAAATCCACGTAGGGAGGTTGGACAGGGGGGTTGATGGGTAAAACACAGGACTTTCACCCAGGAGACCGGGAATCCTTTCCCCCCCTGTCACGTTTCCTTTGTGTCCCACGTTTCCTGGACTCAACCGTCATACGTAGACATACGTGTAGATAGTTCAAAACGCGTACAGATAACACAACACTTGGCTTAAGAAAGTCGGCGTGTGTGTTTACGCCGAGTCATGATGTCATGTTGGATGGTGAAAGCTGTGGCTGCAGTTAGATGGAGGCACATGTAGGCTTTCTGTCCTAACGGAGCAGTGGGTTTATTATTCTGTGTGATTAATTGCAGTTAGTTGCATCATGTGCAGTGTGGGTACAGATGTGGGTGTTTACAGACATGGATGCTCTTGTGAAAGATGCTATCAAGATGCACTGTGGGAAGTGTAGGAATCATTCTTTTTGGAGCTTGTCTCGGGATATTTCTGCCTCCGTGGCACAGTGCCCACAGAGGCCCTTCTTTCCTTTTTTCTGCCTCTTATGACTCAACTTTATTGAAGTACAATAAATAAATCACAAAATCGCTGTCACACTCTTTAATGAAAGTCTGCCAGTTACTGAGAAACAGTTTCATGGCCGTGGTATAATGAAGAGTATACGAGAGTTGTGGGCCATTTTGTGGGTCTCCTGTGACATTCTAGCCTTTTTAAGCCCACAACCAGAGGCCATATGTGGTACCGTCTTTCCTGTTAAATATCCCCAAATCACAATAAAGAAGTAGAACTTGAAAAGGCACATAGCAATACATCGTAAGATGTTACAGTACATTTTGTTGTCTTCGTCTTTCCTCCCGTCTCGTTTCCTGCCTTGTCCCTTGTCCTAAGAGATGTGAAATAAGGGCTGGAAATCCTTGGGAAAAGTTCAGCATCAGTGGGAGAGATTAGCAGGCAGTGAGCACTGGTGGTCATCATCATTCAGCTCATGCCATGTGTAAACTGATTTGAAGCTTCTGTAATTGCGTTGTCCATTGTGTGTCATCTATTATCACGGACAGTTCAGGCCTCATCAAGTGTCTGGCAGGAGGCCTTTTGGAATACGGATTTGATTTCTGCTCAATCATATATCACAGAAACGTGCATACACAGCGTGTGTTTACTGTGTTGAATAGATGATTCGGGTACAATGGGACGGAGCATGTGTCGTTCAGGGATTCCTTGGCACCTCAACAAACACAACATCCCAGAACCCCCCTCCGCCTGGCCCATCTAAAGTGTACTCTAAATGTCACTATTCTAAAATCAGTGTATATCAGCACACCTGGAGCATAGGACCGTAGCTATAACCCCCCCCCCC
>NW_022605576.1:809069-813399 GCF_008692095.1 Etheostoma spectabile | reverse complement strand
GTCTGTATGTAAGTGAGCCTGTACGTGCACAAGCAGATGGATGAGATTCATCATAGTTTGTAGCGTGAGGTTGGGTGTGCACCCTGTTTGATAAATACAGATGTCCCTCCACACACATTCAGAACTCTGTATGCATGCGTGGACATGCATCCAGTCAGCAGCAGCACTGTGTTTTGAGCATTCTGTGTTTTTTTTCATGACTCTCCTGGGACTATTGCTATTTGCATCTTTATCATTGCATATGTGGATTTATACATGAAGCATTTTCTAGAGAAGGATGGGTGTGCAGATTTGCATGAGAGGACTGAACTACAGCTGGGAGGATGCCGGGCAAAGACAGAGCAGGAGGTGTTGGCTTTAGGAATCTCTGCAGCTATGATCTCAGGACAAATTCATCTCTGTGTGTCTGTCTCTTTCTATATTTAGACTTTAAAAGAGAGAAGGGACAGTTCTGCAAAGTGAGAGAGCGTTCACGTCGGTGGCTGTTCAGCCATGCAGTTCGCTGGGTAAAAGTGACAAAGTGATTCGTCTTCATTTCTGTACAAATCAAATCCTATAATGCATCGCCCATTCTCCCCAACTGAAATTTGCGTATGTGAGACTGGACTATAAAGCAGCACTGTGCTACAACCCCTCTGCTGTGATGCCCCCCCTCCTCCCCACTGTATCCTGTGGGGACTGTTGGATCAGGTAGTGTAGAGATTTACTTGTTATTAACAAATGGCTTTGTTTTTTTCCTGAGAGGGTTCGGGAATCAATTAGTTTAGATTAGCTTTCTAATGCTTTGATTACATGACGGAGCAACTTTCTCCCTAAGACGTCATAAGGTCTACGCATCCTTACAGCAAACAGTAAGATGTTTGATTCTGTACCGACATGATGTATATTTTTAGTATTTGAAACAAATGTGTTCATCCCAATATGTTGGTATTACTGCCTTGTATGCTGCCAGTTGTTTGAGTTTGTAACAAAGAGCTTGAAAGAAGACGCAGTCTGTGCAAGGCTGAGACGGTCTGAGAGGCCTCACGGCTCCAAAATCTGAGAGCAGCAAACCTGCATGAATGCCCCTTTTTAAAGGGCTGTACTCAAAGTGCTGAAGAAAATCTGCACACCACCACCGTCGGAACATAAAACAGCACAACAAGGAAAGTGCGAGGACTGAAAGCAACAGATGAATGAAAAAGGGATGCTGCTCTATGGTTTCTCTCCGACGTGGATTCTCGTGTGTCTCTTTCATCTGCTTTGCGGCAAAAAAAACATTTGCCACAAACTTAGCAGTAACTGTAGGGTTTCTTTCCTGTATGGACCTTTGTGCATTGATCCATGTATTTCACATTTTCTCGCCCTGACATCCCACGTTTCCCTGTAGCTATCAGACGTATTTGACCTGATCACCCGGCTCCCCAGCGCTTTCTGAACTGGAGATTTTGTGGTCAACCCATTACACAACAGCACTTTCTTGATGAAACGCAATACTAATTACAGAATTAATGAGCTTTATCATTATTTCAAATATTCCTTTTAAGTTAGTTATCAGCCTACTTGAAGATGCATCTCGATGCAACAATTTTCTTAATGAGTATTTCCATGCATTCCATATAAATGTAAGGATAATTTGTTGTTTTGTCATTAGTGACAATATTGACCTTGTAGTTGAAAAAGGAGCCTCATGTAAAAATGTAATTTCCTCCTATGAAGTCTGTTTATTCACATTCGGAGAGGGACACACTTTGACTGGGATTAGGCGGATAGCAGAAACAACAACGCTAACACTACCAATGTTCTCCGTGCTGAGTTCATGTGATACTTAGTGATTTTGATGCTATCATAGTTGTACCCCTCTCCCAGTCAAAAGACCATTTGACCCAAAACGACAACACGGTCCATCTTAAAAGTGGTGACTCCGTCCAAATCATGCTTCCTTATGAAAGTTTGACTCGGGTGCATTCACAAAAAAGGCCCTAGGTTGCATTTTGTTGGGAGTTACTCTTTAAGCCTTCAACATGGTGGTGAAAGTCCCCTCTCTCACAGTGATCGTCAGTCCCTCCAGGATTTTGTGATGTTGCAATCATGACAATTCATGCAAATTCAACCAATCACCGTGACTTTGGTGCAACTTGCAATTTTGACCAATCACTGCAACTTTTTAACCCATTCAACGATTATTTTCCCAACCTCTGGACTTATTATTGACACGCTGGGCATTGTTCGCGAGCATCCCTTTGGTCATACCCTTCATCTTTGTTACAACTTACAAAGAAACTTAGAAAAGCATCACGTTTGACAAAGCACTCAGCGTCTGTGCTGAAGGTCCTGTCTGAGCAGATCAGTTGTCAGTTTAGATATTGATATTGATTGACTAATCTGCCAGACATCCAAAGAGTTGGGATCCCAGTCTCGACAATCTGAGCTGCAGTCACGATCGCAACATGGACCTGAACCCGGGACAAGCCATATTCTATCTTGTGTAACCAGGAAGAAAAGATATACACACACACACACACACAGCCAGACATTTCCTTTCCTTTCTGGGTAAAATCTCAGACCTCTTGGCTGCTGTTGTGAGTAATTGTGACGTTGGTGATCTTCAAAGTTTTAATTTAGCACAGGTCCAACATTTCACTTATCCTGTCAAACATCTCAACATCCACAGCACTAGGTGATCGATGCAACACATTAAAAGATGTGGGACATTCATGGTTCTTCACATTAGCTCAAATTAAAATGCAGAAATCCCCCAACAAATAAAAGCAGTATATTGTGTTGGTTTTGTGATGTGACCTAGTGACTGCATTATATATAGAGGACACAGAGCCTTCCATCTCCACTTCCTCCCATGCCTGCCGCATTTACTCTCATTCAAGAACATGGGCCTGCAGGAAGCGCCTTCACATCGGAGGGTCGCAACCATGAATATCTTATGAAGTGTGACATGCCAGATAAGCCTGGGCTGCTTGAAGCATGCTACTTTGAAGTTTTCTCCTCTGCCGCTTTGCCTTTTAATAAGAGCTGTTTATTCACAGGCGATCAAATCAAATCTTGTGTGCTGCACTTTACACGCAAGCAGAAATCAGAAAGCCATATATTTCGGCTGGTATCTTTGATAATAAACACCTATTTTCATTTCATATCATGTTCCTATCGTGGCTGTTGCTTGATTCTGTGTAAAAGATCTCAGTGCTAATTTGCGCAGACATAAGAGAGGGATTGATATGCATTTCAAAGTGATGTGTGCGCCTGTTAGCTAAGGTATTTCTTTGCAAACCCAGCTCTGTGATGTATTGACTGTATCTGGGTCGCGCTGCCGCCTTTGGCATAATAGTGTAATAAAAACACAATGTAAGCATTTCTCATATCTCAACCACAACCTGTCTATTTATAGATTCTCAGTCAGTCAGAGTGATGCCGTCTTGTCACACCGGGAAACTGAGTGCTTGGAGGCAGTTTTCAATCAACAGCAAACAAAACATTGTCTCTTCTGTACAATAAATGCTAACAACCATGTTAATGAGCCAATTAATATACCTCAATTCATCCAATGAAAAAAGCTTTTCAATAAACACCTTTAAAACCTATCCTGAAACGTGTGATTTATCAAATATGCAGAACGTTGTGAACCATACAGGAGATGAATTATTCCCTTTACACAAATAAAGACATCTGCAGCATACATTAATGCAGAAAAGGCACAAATGTGGCAAAACAATTCAGCAGAAGGCAGGGAATAAAGTGTGGGACGGACAACATTTTCTGGGAAAGAATCCCCAGACCAGGTATGTGACAGGTGACTCTTGGTCTTTCTTTCCTGGGGGGTCCTCATGTGAGTCAGTTTTGTTGTAGTGCTTGATGGTTTTTGTGACTGAACTTGGGGACATATTCAAAGTTTTCGCAATTTTCTGGTACAATATAAGACATGTTTTCAGCTAATTCAAACTGACCAATGCTGATGCTGACCAATCAGAGCAGACTGGGCTTTTTAAGGAGGGGGGGCTTAAAGAGGCAGGCGTTAAAACGTGCGTTTCAGACAGGGTGAATAGAGCCGGTATAGTCAAACAGACAGTGTTTTTTACATTAAAGTACATAAATAAGTTCCAGTAGAAAACCCAAAATCCAAGTATGATCCTGAAAATGTACTTGATATGGGACCTTTAAAAAGGAAAAGGTATCCCAAGCCCTCACTCTGCAGCAAATGAACTAATATGGATGTTGTTGCACTAGTGATCAAAAAAGTGCTTTTGTCTCGCATTTAGTAATTCTAGTCTAAAAAGATGTTTGATTGTGCTTTAATGTTCTCTACGTGTGTGTGTGTGTGTGTGTGTGTGTGTGTGTG
>NW_022605576.1:806804-809059 GCF_008692095.1 Etheostoma spectabile | reverse complement strand
TGTGTGTGTGTGTGTGTGTGTGTGTGTGTGTGTTGTGCAACACCTGGATTCCCCAGACAACAGAGCTCATTAGTCACTCCTCAGGGAGGAACAGTCTCCTGCTCCTTTGGAGAGGAAGAAGACAAAGACAATAGATTTGTCATACTCTGCTCTGATCTCATATTTACTTTTAGCGCCTCCCATTGGGCACCCACATCAGAGCAATCTTCAATTTCCACTGCAATATCCATTTTAAACGATGCCATATGGACTATGTACTTGTTAATGCAGCTTTGTACACCTGCTCTTATTTACTCGTGGATGTGTTGGTTTTTTAATGTATTACTATGATAGTTTTTCATGGGTGTATGTTTGGATGTTGTTTGAGAACCCCTTACCTTCAGTCAATTTTCTTAAGAAAATAAAGGTCTTGGAACCTTGAATCTCGGCAGCTTCTTGTTGAATCTTAAAAAGAATAGTCAAATGAATGAAGGACCTGCGGTACCTCTCCTGTAAGAAGGAGAGGTACCGCAGGTCCTTCATCCCGGCCGCTGTCAGACTCTACACACCTGCTCTACCTGATAGTTTTGTAGTTTCTGTTCCTGTTTTCTCCCATCTACATCACACACCTTTCTGTTTACTTTAATATTGGTATTATATTATTTTATTACAAGTACTTACTTTTCAATATTTATGGTCTCAGGTTAATATAATTTAATTATGCTACCGACTCTTGCTTCTTTGCTCTAATTACACATTCAACTTAACTTAATTTTTAACTCACTTACACCCAATATTGTTTCTCTTATCATGGCAACCGCACTTTAAAATTCCTTTTTTTGACGGCATTTTACTTACTCAGTCTACCATAATTTCATTGTCTATTTCTTGCCTGTATTTCTTGCCTTGTATTCTTGCCTTGTATTTTTCGTGCTTACTTGTTTGTGTGTTATTGTTTTGTTTTTCTGTTTTTTGCTGTTGCTGCTATGCTGCTACTTGTAACGACAGAATTTCCCCGTCGTGGGATAAATAAAGTATAATCTAATCTAATCTAATCTAAATACTCGAGGGTGAATAAGATAGGTTAATTACATGAATCTGGCAACAGAAATGTCTAACTGGGGAGACAACAAGTCAAACTTCTGTCTGTAAGGGCAGATGCTGAAATCGTAAGACAAATTCAAGGACCGGCAAGAGATTCAGTTGTTTACGTCCGCGTCACGTCCTGCCTCCTGCACACTCTACCCTGGCTCCACCCCTCGCCTTAACCAAACCCAGTATCTCCAGAAAGTGAGAACACATCTGACACAAGACAGTCTCCTGTTGTGTGCAACATGTATGAGAGAGCCTTATTCTCCTTTTGACGTGAGAAAACGGATTACAATTGGGGAGGGGTAGAAGAGGCTCTTCCTGAGCGTCCCCGTGCTGGCTTGGTGTATCCTGGACCTTCTTCATGACCTGCACAGATAGAAAAGGCTGTTACCCTTTAATTATTCTCCTAGCCTTTTTCTTGCAGTGTTATTGTATGTTCAGCAGAACGAACCACTCTCTGCAGGGCCGTGTGGTCCTGTTTGCTTTTCGTATCAGGGAGTGATGTTCCCTGTGGTGCAGGAGTAGAAATTCCTCAGTATTTGAGGGAACGGGTTGAATTTCCCCAGACACCTGAGGTAAAGCAGTCTCTACTTTGCGTTTCTCATCACTGAGCCAGAATGCAGTGGCCAAGTCAGACCCTCTGGGACGTGGACACCAAGGGATTTAGAGTTGTGTGCCGTCAGCAAAGTCAATGATGGTGTTGGAGTTGAAAGTGGCTACACAGTTATGGGTGGATAAGGAATGCAGCAGGGGACTCAAAATACAGCCGTGGGGTGCTTTGGCGTTAGGGATGTGGGTGGATAAGGTGTCTAGGGTGCTTCGGTGTAAGGGGTGTGGGTGGATGAGGTGTCCAGGGTGCTTTGGTGTTAGGGGTGTGGGTGGATAAGGTGTTCAGGGTAGTTCGGTGTTAGGGGTGTGGGTGGATAAGGTGTTCAGGGTGCTTCGGTGTTAGGGGTGTGGGTGGATGAGGTGTCCAGGGTGGTTCGGTGTTAGGGATGTGGGTGGATACCGTGTCCAGGGTGCTTCGGTGTTAGGGGTGTGGGTGGATAAGGTGTCCTGGGTGGTTCGGTGTTAGGGGTGTGGGTGGATAAGGTGTCCAGGGTGCTTCGGTGTTAGGGGTGTGGGTGGATAAGGTGTCCAGGGTGGTTCGGTGTAAGGGGTGTGGGTGGATAAGGTGTCCAGGG
>NW_022605576.1:800789-806794 GCF_008692095.1 Etheostoma spectabile | reverse complement strand
TGGTTCGGTGTTAGGGGTGTGGGTGGATAAGGTGTCCAGCCACTCTCACCACCTGCACAGTGAGGTGTTTTTAAGTTTTAATAGTCCCAAAGCTTTGTGACGAGGCTGGCGGAAGCTATGGTGTTAAACTCTGAACTGGAGTCAATACACAGCCATCTCACAGCTTCATTTCTATTCCAGATGAGATCGGCAGGTGAGGAGGATGTTTTATGGCATCTTCCGTTGATCAGTTGGGATGGTGGACAGAGTGTCACGGGTCCAATGTGCTGGGTGATGGGGAGCAGATGTAGTCCTTGACCAGACGTTAAACCTACTTTATCACTACTGTCACCTGTCCTAGCTCTTAGAGCGTGCCACATGCTTCTGTGATGGCCTTCTTGGATTTGTAGTTTCCCTTTGTGCCTTCTTACTCACATTGTGTGTGTTTCTGTTTTCAGCATGATTTAACTTTATGTTTTAGAGCAGTTTCTTCTAGGGCTGGGCGATATGGAGAAAATCAAATATCAGGATATTTTTGACCAAACAACTCTATATCGATACCGCAACGATATTGTAGCCTTGACTATTGGTGCTTTCACAAAAAAAAATTACACAATGAGATTTTTGATAAATAATCATCAATAATGTGGACACAATGGCTAAGTAGGTAAAGGATAATAAAACAACAGTCTGGACGATATCTAGTCTCATATCACGATATCAATAAAATATTGATACATTGCCACGCTCTAGTTGTTTCTGTTGTTTTCCAAGTGAAATCCACCATACTGTGACTGGGACATCAACAGGGGTGTCCTGGAACGTGTCCTGGAACGTGTCCTGGAACGTGCTCCAGACCAGCTTCATGCCTTCGGTCAGGTACCAAAATGTTGCTTATTATTAAACTTTATAAATGTAAGTTAGACAGTGCGCGTGAGTTTTCTTTGCAATGAATCCAATAAATAGCCCCTGTCTTACTAAAAACAACCAAACAAAAGGTAAAAACACAACAACCAGAATATAGACTCCTCCTTACTCTCTCTGTTGCTCTCCCCTTGGTTGTCAATAATGCCAATAGGAAGTCCAATATGGGAGTCCAAGGCAATAAGAGGTAGAGACACATGAAACATCAGGCTGTCACGGACAATAAGTCTCTTTGTAAGAATGACCCTTAAGGTAACATGTTTCCTTGTTTGCCTTTGTCTAGTAGAATTCTGACACCGTATTGAATGCTGAATGTGGACCGTGACGTGCCTCAGCGGTACAGCAGTGACTCGGGCTGAGCGGGAAAGTGACAGATGGACAGATAGGTCTGCAGAGGACTCCACTGTGCTCACACACTCACCACTGATTGCATGAACTGCTCTCTGATTGGCGTTCTGCGTGATTGATCCCGTGTGTGGGTGTCTTTGTAACAAATGGCACACAAATTGCATGTGTAAACATTTGTGCATCTGTGTGTGTGCAAAACATATGATTGGGGCTATTTACCTGTGATGTAAATATATGTAGGTTTAAAAATATCATTCAGTATGCATTTGGATTCCGCAAGCCATAGAAATAACAAATTTGCTTTGCCCGCCCAGAAAATTTGGCCCCCCCATGAGAGAGAGACATCTTGGCTCTCAAACAAGCAAAGTGGCAGTTGATCCAGATACAGTATTAGGGACCACTAAGGTCTATATAAAGAGACTTCAGATACAGTATTAGGGGACCACTAAGGTCTATAAAAGAGACTTCAGATACAGTAGAGGGACCACTAAGTCTATAAAAGAGACTTCAGTACAGTATTAGGGGACCACTAAGGTCTATATAAAAGAGACTTCAGATACAGTATGAGGGACCACTAAGGTCTATATAAAAGACTTCCGATACAGTATTAGGGACCACTAAGGTCTATATAAAGAGACTTCAGATACAGTATTAGGGACCACTAAGGTCTATATAAAAGAGTCTTCAGAACAGTATTAGGGACCACTAAGGTCTATATAAAGAGACTTCAGATCAGTATTAGGACCACTAAGGTCTATATAAAAAGAGTCTTCAGATACAGTATTAGGGGACCACTAAGGTCTCTATAAAGAGACTTCAGATACAGTATTAGGGACCACTAAGGTCTATATAAAAGAGTCTTCAGATACAGTATTAGGGACCACTAAGGTCTATATAAAGAGACTTCAGATACAGTATTAGGGACCACTAAGGTCATATAAGAGACTTCAGATACAGTATTAGGGACCACTAAGGTCTATATAAAAGAGACTTCAGATACAGTATTGGGACCACTAAGGTCTATATAAAAGAGACTTCAGATCCAGTATTAGGGACCACTAAGGTCTATATAAAGAGACTTCAGATACAGATAGGGACCATAAGGTCTATATAAAGAGACTTCAGATACAGTATCAGGGACCACTAAGGTCTATATAAAGAGACTTCAGATACAGATTAGGGACCACTAAGGTTCTAAAAAGAGACTTCAGATACAGTATTAGGGACACTAAGGTCTATATAAAGAGACTTCAGATACAGTATAGGGACACTAAGGTCTATTAAAGAGACTCGATACAGTATTAGGGACCACTAAGGTCTATAAAAGAGATCCGATACAGTATAGGGACCACTAGGTCTATATAAAGAGACTCAGATACAGTATTAGGGGACCCCTAGGTCTATATAAGAGACTTCAGATACAGTATTAGGGGACCACTAAGGTCTATATAAAAGAGACTTCAGATACAGATTAGGGACCACGAGGTCTATATAAAAGAGACTTCAGATACAGTATAGGGGACCACTAGGTCTTTATATAAGAAGACTTCAGATACAGTATTAGGGACCACTAAGGTCTATATAAAAGACTTCAGAACGTATTAGGGCCACTAAGGTATATAAAAGGACTTCAGATACAGTATTAGGGACCACTAAGGTCTATATAAAGACTTCAGATACAGTATTAGGGACCACTAAGGTCTATATAAAAGAGACTCAGATACAGTATTAGGGACCACTAAGGTCATATAAAGAGACTTCAGATACAGTATTAGGGACCCTAAGGTCTATATAAAGAGACTTCAGATACAGTATTAGGGACCACAAGGTCTATATAAAGAGACTTCAGATACAGTATTAGGGACCACTAAGGTCTATATAAAAGAGACTTCAGATACAGTATCAGGGACCACTAAGGTCTATATAAAGAGACTCAGATACAGTATCAGGGACCACTAAGGTATATAAAAGAACTTCAGATACAGTATTAGGGACCACTAAGGTAATAAAAGAGACTTCAATACAGTATTAGGGACACTAAGGTCTATATAAAGAGACTTCAGATAACAGGATTCAGGGACCACTAAGGTCTATATAAAGAGCTCTCAGATACAGTATTAGGGACCACTAAGGTCATATAAAGAGACTTAGATACAGTATTAGGGACCACAAGGTCTATATAAAGAGACTTCAGATAGTTTAGGGGACCCCTAAGGTCGATATAAGAGACTTCAGATACAGTATTAGGGGACCACTAAGGTCTATATAAAAGAGACTTCAGATACAGTATTAGGGACCAAAGGGCATATAAAAGAGACTTCAGATACAGTATAGGGACCACTAAGGTCTTATAAAAGAGACTTCCGATACAGTATAGGGGACACTAAGGGCTTATAAAAGACTTCGATACAGATTGGGACACTAAGGTCTATATAAAAGAGACTTCAGATACCAGTATTAGGGACCACTAAGGTCTATATAAAAGAGACTTCAGATACAGTATTAGGGACCACTAAGGTTATATAAAAGAGACTTCAGATACAGTATTAGGGACCACTAAGGTCTATATAAAAGAGACTTCAGATACAGTATTAGGGACCACTAAGGTCTATATAAAGTAGCATGTCCTTGGACCTTTAAATGTTACGCCACATTTGGATGGAAGCGTGGCTACTGTGAGCATATTATGATGTTTATGTTAGCATTTACGTCAAAGAACAGCTGCTCAGGTATTACAATAATGATCTCAGCCAAAACTGTAGAGCTACAAAGAAATGTATCGATTATCATACCATCTGTTTTCCTCTTAATCCCCTGGTAATAAACCTTGAATGCCCCCAAAAACCGCATAATGAAACAGATGATGCCCTGAATGTTTAAATGCATTCTGGAAATGTTTCCTCATGAGTTATTGTAAGGTTTTGTATTCATTTCCTGAACAGCAGGGTTTATAGTTCTGTATTACATTATTCAGCTGTCAGTCTCATATGACATATGATGTGTAATTAACCACTTTTTAATGTTATTATTATATATAAAATGCATAATTAGACGTCTCTCTGTTCCGTTTGAGCATGAAGCCAGCAGCATATAGATTTGGCCTAGTTAGTATTAAAATGGGGGAGTGATGACAGAGTGACGTTATAATGGCAGCCATTACTCGGAGCTGTCAACGCGGACCCACCTGACACCACAGAGCCTCGCAGCTCCATCTCTGTCTGTCTCCTCTGACTGCCTCCCCTTTGGATTTCAGCGTGGCAGTGAAGCGCAAACATGCATCTCTGGCAAGGGCGTAACTTTGGGAAATGATAAGCATTTCAAACACTTCATTTTGTGCATTCTGGTGAATTTTTCTGCAAGAATTGGTGCCTGTTACGCATCAAGTTATGATGCAAATGTCTTAAATTATGTAAGGGGTATTATAATAGTTTTTTGGGGGGGTAATGTAAATGTCTCCAATGATGTCTGGTGCTGCAGAAAAAGACTGTATTGTGAAATAAGATGAGGCTTCAATGATCCATGTGGGGAAATGGGGTTTCTGCAGCAACGGCAGGACCATGGATACAGAAGGAAAAAATATAAACACCAATAGAGCCTGCAGTTGCATTGACCATAACACAATCTTTCCAGCATGAAGTGGAAATGTACGATGAATTATGAAGGAGTGCAAACAGCAGGAGAACACAGTGAGACAATAAAGGTTCCTTCTGAAAGTTGGTCAAAAATGATCCTAAAAATGCAGTGTAGCCTGTGATATTGGAAGAAGTCCTTCTAGGGGCTAGCAGGGTGCATGGATAACTGCCCCGGTTTGCTCTTCTCTGGACACTCTGGCAAGGAATATTACACACAACAATTGAAATGAGTGGCATCAGAGGAAATGGCATTTGAAGATGTTTTGTAATTTACCAATGCACATGCAATGGACACGTTTGCACGGTGATACCACTTTCCGTGCTCAACTTGAATGATTGATGCAGTACACGTGGCTTTAACATTATGACCATTATATTGTTGTTGTGACAGTACATTGGAGATGGCAGTCAAGTCTTTTATTGTAGAAGTGGGATGTGGTTGGAAGCTCTAGAAAAAGCCAGGAAGTGGACCTTGTGTCAGGCTACTAATCCCGAGGTCAAGAATAAACTTAAAGGTGCTGTAGGTAGGATTGCGAAGATCAAGACTCAAGCTCAAAACGGTCTCCTAAGCCCCTCCCCCCACGTGGGAGAGCTGTGCACGATAGAGTGCGTGTGAAGAGGGGGAGAACCCTATCTGCAGCTTGTGCGTGTGGAAGGGGAGGGGAGGATGCTATGAAATGCGTGTGCCTGAGCAGTGATTGACACGCAGTTAGACACCCCCCCCCCCCCCCCCCCCGGCCCTGATTGGTGCATCTGAACAGGGAGCGGTGGATCTTTGCCAATCACACTACAGTGTGTCGGTGGTACCAGAGTTGGATTTTAAATGACCCGCTTCATAGAATAGAATGCCTTTATTGTCATTATACACAAGTACACGGTATTTGTGCAACGAGATCAAAGCAATCCCTTTACAGCGTTGACACAAAAAATATAAGAATATAACCGTATAAAATATCAAAAATCAAAAATATAAAGTCAGAGATATAAAGTGTAGGTAGTGCAGAGAGAGGGGCGGGGGGTGCTGGTGCTCAGTCCTGAGTCCGGAAAGCAACTTTATACATATGTAAATCAGCTTGAATACACATTGTGTAAACATAGATAAGTGTTAACAATTAATAAATA